>NC_047660.1:133913061-134123061 GCF_011762505.2 Arvicanthis niloticus | reverse complement strand
TAGCACGAACTGTGAAAAATGGATTGAGAAGAGCTGGGTATGGTCACACATATCTTTGATCCCAGCACTTGGGGTCCAGAGGCAGGCACACCTCTGTAAGTTCAAGACCAGACTGGTTTACAGAGGAAGACCTTATCTCAAAAGAATAAAAAAATGGGAGATTTTGATGGTTTCACATGAGTTAAACACTCACATCTGCATTGAAAACAGGTATTAATTCAATATAAAGACAAATGGCTAATAATTATTTATTCTTTAGCCAGAATGAGGTTAAGTACACCCAAGAAGAAAAGGAAATGGTTTTACAGTTTTACTTTAATGGGACCTGTCCCTGCTTTTGGAGTGAGCCTTACCTCCAAACCATTTTTTCCTGTACTGCCTCCACAGAGGCATTTATTTAGGTCTGAGCAGTCCAACTTTCACTTATGATCTTACTAGATGTTGTAATTATTTTCTAGTTGGTAGCCTGGCCCAAACCCAAGCCTCAGGGGAGCCTAGATTTACTTCAACTGAAAGTTCTTTTTAGTTATAGGAAAACTTAATGGTGTTTCAGCATTTACTGTAAAGCTCACACTGCCCACCAGGGGACACCAACATTTTTGTGCATGCAAATGTGCTTAAAGACCAATTGTGGTGAAGTTCCTGTCTCTGCTAGCGTCTTCCAATTGGTTACTTTGTAACTCCGTCACTAAGTTTTAAATGAATGGCCCTCCTTAAACAGCTCCTCGCTGTGTTTAAAACGGACTACTTTCCTTAAACAACTCACATCTTTGATTGTGTTTTAAAACATTTGTTAGAACTCCTTTAAGATCTGGATACTATGGAGAAGAAAAAAAAAAAAAAGAAAGAAATTCCAACATCCAGATTTGGCTACTGCATAACACGGAGTTAATTTGTAGGGTTCTTTCTCCACTGCATGAAGGAACACAAATTTAAGCCACAGAGTAGAGGGGGCATTTGCAGGATGCACTGACTAAGGACTGGTATTCACAAGCAATAAAGACCTTTCACAACAAAGACAACAAGAACCACATAGAAGGCCAAGTGAAAAGGGCCTTGTAAAAGAAAATATTTAAATGGCCAGTAAGTACATGAAAGGCAACCAACATCACTAGTTATCAGAAAAACGCACCAAACCCACATAAAAATCATACCATTCACTAGTGTGGCTAAAATTCAGTATTATCGAGTAACATGAGAGCTTAAAAAAACTAAAATCCTCTTACAAGTCAGACATGGTAAGCCAGCACCCCTGCCCCTAGCATTGAAGAGGCAGAGGCAAAAAGAATTCCCGTAAGTTCCAGTCTAGCCTAGGCTATAAAGTGAGTGCCAAGCCAGCCTGGCCACATAGTTTTAAGTGGAGCTTGTCTTACAGACTAAATAAGTAATAAATAAGTAATAAAGCTTATTGACACTGATGGTGGAAGTATAGATGTGTGCAACTACTTTAGAAAATTGCTCACCAGTATTTAGTAAAGTTGAATACATGCATATTCTATAATGTCTTCCTTAATATATGGCATGTAAATATATACCAAAAGATGGGTACTTGAATACCTAGAGCGTCCCTCTTCACACCCACCAACGTCTGCAGCAGTGTGACTACATGCATGATGGTATGCTCAAATGAAATGAAGCAGCATGGATGACTGATAATTTTGTAATGTTGAATGAAAGCAGCACACGCAAGTGCACACAGTACAAAACCTGGGGCGGGAGTTAAAGGGGGTTGTGAGCTGCCATGTGGGTGCTAAGAAATCAACCCAGGTCCTCTGGAAGAGCAGCCAGTGCCCTTAACTTCTGAGCCATCTCTCTGGCTCCAGGAATGCAGGTATTCTTAGCTAAAGAAAGCAAGTAGGCCCAAGCCTACTGTCCTGGTGCTAAGAATTACCACTCTTACTCCATTCAAGATTGTCAGAGTTCCCTATAGAACCAATACAAGATTTGGGATTACACACTTGGTCAGTCAGGATCTCTCCCTGTCTCCCTTCTCTTTTCCTGCGTCTCCTCACAAGCACCGGTTCAGTTGCATAGTAAATTTTAGTCAGCATTCCTGAGAGCCCAGCCTGCAAAAGTCAGAGTCGTGTAACATCAAGCAGGCTTCTGGGCACCGGCAGCCTTCTTCTTCTACCTCAGTGGCAAATGTAAACTTTTAATAAAACCAGGTGCACATATTTAAATTTTATGTATTTTACACAAATAGGTTTTATCTCGATTTAAAATGCCATAACAAAGCCAAGCCTGGTGACATGGACCTGTCATTTCAGCTTCTTGGGAGGCAAGGAGCAGAAAAATTTCAAGATCAAAACCAGCCTGAGCAACTTAATGAGATTTTGTCACAAAATAAAACATTAAAGCGGTGGTGGGGTAGTGAGAATATAGTTCAGGGGTGGGGTGATCACCTGGCATAGATTTAACCTTCAGCCCTGCAAATTAAGAAAAAGGCGGCATATGCTATGTGTGACCCAAATGCTTCTCTAGAACACTGAGCTTTAAAAGTGGAAGTTTAGGATATTTATTGAGAGCAGAGAAGGTGTTCTAAGTGACATCACCATGAGAAGATGCAAACTAAGCCCTCTTTCTCAGCGTCCCTGCCAACCTGTAAGACAAACGGGCTGTGCCACAGGTAAGGACTGGTGAGGCTGAGTGTGCTCAAACCCTGGGAATCTCAGAGATCTGAGAGCAGCAGAAGTGGAGCTACTCCCTCCCTGTCTGTGTGAAACTGTAACCATGACACCCAACTGTGAGGACCATGTGTATGTAATCTGTCACAAAATGCAACGCCCCATGCAAATAGAGCATCACAAACCTCTTGACCATACTCAATAGTAAACACTGCCCCCCCTTCCCATCCCACTCCCCAAGGTTTATATAGTCCCTGACTACGTGGAGTGCTAAAGCACACAAGTTATTTCACTGAGAATCATCTGAGAATTGCTGTCTTTACTGAGCTGTAACACTTGGGGAAGACCTCTCTCTCTCCTTAAGTACGTATCATTGGACCTTGGGCCTGCCTGGCTGGCAGGTCTCTCTTTGTCCACAGAGGCTCACATCAGAATGGCAGCAGCTGGTGTTGCAGCTGTTATGAGACTTGGGATCCTTGGCTACCTGCCTCACCCAGGCTGCCCAAACCTCTTCATTCCTCTTTTAAGAGCTGTTACACTCATGGCATCCCTGCCTGCCTGGAACCCTATGGAAACTATCTATCCCAGCTTCCACTTTCACAGCTAACACCCCAGCCCAGGGAAGGGGGCAGGATGCTGACTCCCTGACCCTGATGTTGCCCTGCTGGTGTATTGGCAATATCCAGACACTTTGCAGTGTCTGCAGAACAAGAAGTAGAACTCTCAGCTCCTCCAGCTCCATGCCTGCCTGGATGCCACCATACTCCTTCCTTGATGATAAAGGACTGAACCTCTGAACCTGTAAGCCAGCCCCAATTAAATGTTGTCCAACTAAGACACCAAGGGTATTGGATGCTGTTCTCACAGAAAATTAGTTCCCATGACTGTAATAAAAGATCAAGATCAGTCAGTGCCCTTTGTCTAACTTCCTGTCTTTCCATGTAATCTCTCCACACCCACTCTGTCATAGTGAGTGGCTTTACCAGAACCAGCACCATACTGTTTACACTTCCAGCTGTAAAATGGTGACTTTGATAATTTCCTTTATGTAAAGTACCCAGCCACAAGCATTTAGATTTAGCAACAGAAAATGAAAGATGAAATTAGCAATATTGAAAAATCACTTTGATTATGCAGGTATGTGAGGATATTTCTAGATCCCTATTCATGTCTATTGAGCCCGCCGTGGCTTCGTCTCTAGCAATACTACTGTGCATTAACTCAGAGGTTATGGTACATATTGAAATCAAGTAGTGTAAGGCCTCCAACATCGATCGGTAAGTTACCTTGGATATTTTAGACTCAATTACTTCATAAATTTTAAAATCACTTTGTCAATTCCTACAAAAGTAAAACTTGGTTAGACTCTGGTTAGTCCTATGCTTAGTCTAAGTTAGGAGAGAAATGACATTTTAGCATCTTAGACTTTAATATACTGACATAATAGGTGACTTTTATGTATTTGGTTTTCATTAAATTAGACTGTTGAAAAGCAGGCTTTCCTCCAACCAGCCCTCAGCAACTCAGCACCACCAGACACCAGACCCATCCTCATCCACCACCACTAGGTTCCACACATTTCCAATGTTACCACTATTTGTGTATTTTCCTGTGCTACACAGCACCCTTTAAAAGGTCCCTCTTGACATTGACATGGGTCTTTCTCTCTGTCTCTGTCTGTCTCTATCTCTGTCTCTGTCGCTCTCTCTCTCTCTCTGTGCGTGCGTGCGTGCGTGCATGCATGCCTGTCTTCCCATCTTTCTGTTTCTGTCCCTCTCTCATGTCCTCACTCTAAGTTGGCTTTTCAGTCTCCCTCCCCCACTAACCCTCTTACATTAGATCTAATGCCTGGTGTGATCTCTCTGTGATGCACCTTGGCCTGGACTGGCCAAGGTATTTTTGCCGATAAATCCCAACACCTACAATCTTTTATAGTTTTTCACATGTACAAGCTATAAATATTTCATGTTTTAATACCATATAAATGATATTTATAAATTTCAGTTTCCTGGCATTCATTGTCTATTATTTAGGTAAATGCCATTGTTTTGTGTGTATGTGCATGTATATGTGACATGAATGTGGAGACTAGTAGTCAACCTTGGATATAATTTCCTCAGGTATCATATACCTTATATTTTTTGTGGGACATGGTTTTTAACCTGGCCTTGAATCTATTGCTTATGATAGGGTGATTGGCAATCCCACTGCAGGAATCCCTGCCATTGCCTCCCCAGCCCTACCTAAGATAACAGGTATGCCAATACACTGGACTTTAAAAAAAAATTTGTTTTATTTTGTATGCATGTGAATGTTTTGCCTTCATGTGTGTTTGTGCACTCTGAGTGTGCCTGGTGCCCACAGAGTCAGACTACATGCCCTGGAACTGGCATTATGAATAGTTGTGAACTACCATATGCATGTTGAGAATCAAACCTGGTCCTCTGTAACACAAGTACACAAGCCCCCTACAACCCTACGCCCCAGAACTGCAACTGGGAACCTGGGGCACTCTGGATCCATCACCCACCCAAGCCCCACCCCTCCAGACTACCACTCCCCTTCAACCCCTCGCTTGGTCCTTGTGGCTGAGGCAGACACCTATCCGGTCTGCTCCTGTGAAGACACCATATCCTGAAACATCTTAGAGCAGTGGTGGAACCACTGCACTCAGAGCAGCTGAGGAACCACTGAACTCAGAGCAGCAGGATTTCAGGATCCCAGAGGAAGCCTTAGTCCCAGGTTCTCTTACACACAGGAGCTCAGGTTCACAGGATCACAGAGACATCTGGACTCTGAGGAGTTCTGACACAAGCAAGATAACTGGAAAGATAGGCTCCAGTCAGAGACAGGGAGTGCAGGTAGCACTAGAGATAACCAGATGGTGAAAGGCAAGCACAAGAATATAAGCAACAGAAACCAAAGTTACCTAGCATCATCAGAACTCAATTCTACCTTAGCAAGTCCTGGACATCCCATCACACTAGAAAAAGCAGGATTCAGATTTAAAATCATTTCTCATGAGAATGATAGAGGACTTTAAGAAGGACATAAACAACTCTCTTAAAGAAATCCAGGAGAACACAGGTCAGGATTCAGATTTAAAATTACTTGTCATGAGGATGATTAAGGACTTTAAGAAGGACATAAACAACTCCCTTAAAGTAGTACAAGAGAACACAGGTAAACAGGTAGAAGCCCTTAAAGAGGAAACACAAAAATCCCTTAAAGAATTGCAAGAAAACACAACCAGATGGGTGAAGGAATTAAACAAAACCATCCAGGATCTAAAAATGGAAGTAGAAACAATAAAAAAAAAAATCTCAAACTATCCTGAAATAGAAATTTTTCTATTTCTATTTTCCAGACTATCCTAGAAGTAGAAAACCTAGGAAAGAAATCAGGAGTCATAGATGCAAGCATCACTAACAGAATAGAAGAGATAGAAGAGAGAATCTCAGGTGCAGAAGATACCATGGAAAACATTGACACAACTGTCAAAGAAAATGCAAAATGCAAAAAGCTCCTAACCCAAAACATCCAGGAAATCCAGGACACAATGAGAAGACCAAACCTAAGGATAGTAGGTATAGATGAGAGTGAACATTCCCAACTTAAAGGGCCAGTAAATATCTTCAACAAAATTATAGTGGAAAACTTTCTTAACCTAAAGAAAGAGATGCTGATGAACATACAAGAAGCCTACAGAACTCCAAATAGACTAGACCAGAAAAGAAATACCTCCTGTCACATAATAATCAAAACATCAAATGCACAAAACAAAGAAAAAATACTAAAAGCAGTAAGGGGAAAATGTCAAGTAACACATAAAGACAGACCTATAGGAATTACTCCAGATTTCTCACCAGAGACTATGAAAGCCAGAAGATCCAGAAGTGATATCATACAGACACTAAGAGAACACAAAATCCAGGCCAGACTACTATACCAAGCAAAACTCTCAATCAATATAGATGGAGAAACCAAGATATTCCATGACAAAACCAAATTTACACAATATCTTCCCACAAATCCAGCACTTCAAAGGATAATAGATGAAAAACTCCAACACAAAAAGAGAAACTACAGTCTAGAAAAAGGAAAAAAGTAATCTTCCAACAAACCCAAAAGAAGATAGCTACACAAACATAATTCCACCTCTAATAACTAAAATTACAGAAAGAAACAATCACTTTTCCTTAATATCTCTTAACATCAATGGACTCAATTCCCCAATAAAAGGACATAGACTAACAGACTGGATACATAAACAGGATCCAGAATTTTGCCGCACACAGGAAACACACCTCAGTGGAAAAGACAGACACTACCTCAGAGTAAAGGGCTGGAAAACAACTTTCCAAGCAAATGGTCCCAAGAAACAAGATGAAGTAGCCATTCTAATATTGAATAAAATTGACTTTCAACCAAAGGCAATCAAAAAAGATAAGGAAGGATATTTCATACTCCTCAAAGGAAAAATCTACCAAGATGAACTCTCAATTGTGAACATCTACGCTCCAAATGCAAGGGCACCCACATTCATAAAAGAAGTTTTACTAAAACTCGAAGCACACATTGCACCTCACACAATAATAGTGGGTGATTTTGTAAGGCCCCCACGAATGGAAGACCTCACCCAAGCCTCGGGAATTCGAGGCCACCCCAATAACTGCAAGACCAAACTTGATGTAATCAGCAAGAGGCATATTTTAATCAGTATACTGAGGTCAAGACCTGTAGCCCACACAGGGGCAAAGGGGTCTGACCCCAGGGCTTTGGAGACAGAGAGAATTTAAAGCCCAAAACCACAACTCAGGGAGGAACCACAACTCAGGAGGAGTAAGGGAGGGCTATTGGAGAGCACCTGTGGAAAGTCCCAGCCCATTATTCAGTTTGTGACAGGGTACAAGGAACAGGCTCTTCTCTAAGAGCCTATACGTAATCAGCCAAGTTCCTGGTATCCAGGATGTATGGGCACGCTGAGAACTCCCAACTCAAACTCTCCTGGTATTCAGAGTGCACAACTCAAACTCTCCTGGTATCCAGGATGCACAGGCACGCTAACTTGAACTCTCAGCTCAAACCCTATTCAATCTATCTTATGGTCAGTTTTTAGTTTCTGGTACCCATAGCGCTTGGTCACGCTATCTTGAACTCCCAGCTCTGAACTCTATTCAATCTAGCATCTATTTTGTCTTGTGGATAGCTAGTTTCCTAGGACCCAGAACGCAGAACAAGCTGATCTGCACTCTTGACTCCATCTGTGGAAGGTTTAAAATTTTTTAACTCTTTCAATTTCAACACCCTACTCTCAGCAATGGACAGATCATGGAAACAGAAACTAAACAGAGACACAGTGAAATTAATGGAAGTTATGAACCAAATGGATTTAACAGATATCTATAGAATATTTCATCCTAAAATGAAAAAATATACCTTTTTCTCAACTCCTCATGATACCTTCTCCAAAATAGACCATATAATTGGCCACAAAACCGGCCTCAACATATACAAAAATATTGAAATAATCCCTTGCATCCTATCAAATCACCACAGACTAAGACTGGTCTTTAATAATAACAAAAACAATGGAAAGCCCACATATACTTGGAAACTGAACAACTCTCTACACAATGATGACTTGGTCAAGGAAGAAGTAAAGAAAGAAATCAAAGACTTTTTAGAATTTAATGAAAATGAAGGCACAACATACCAAAATTTATGGGACACAATGAAAGCAGTGCTAAGGGAAAAACTCATAGCTCTAAGTGCCTACAAAAAGAAACTGGAGAGAGCATACACTAGCAGCTTGACAACATACCTGAGAGCTCTAGAACAAAAAGAAGCAAATACACCCAAGAGGAATAGATGGCAGGAAATAATTAAATTCAGGGCTGAAATCAACAAAGTAGAAACAAAAAGAACTATACAAAGTATCAACAAAACCAGGAGCTGGTTCTTTGAGAAAATGAACAAGATAGATAAACCCTTAGCCAGACTAAACAAAGGGCACAGAGACAGTATCCAAATTAATAAAATTAGAACAGAAAAGAGAGACATAACAACAGAAACTAAGGAAATTCAAAAGAAATCATCAGATCCTACTACAAAAGCTTGTACTCAACATAGTTGGAAAATATGGATGAAATGGACAATTTTCTAGACAGATACCAGATACCAAAGTTAAATCAGGAGCAAATAAACCATCTAAACAGTCTCATATCCTCTAAAGAAATAGCAGCAGTCATTAAAAGTCTCCCAACCAAAAAATCCCAGGACCAGATGGTTTAGTGCAGAGTTCTGTCAGACCTTCAAGGAAGACCTAATACCAATTCTCTTAAAACTATTCCACAAAATAGAAAAAGAAGGAACACTACCCAATTTGTTCTATGAAGCTACAATCACGCTCATACCTAAACCTCACAAAGACCCAACAAAGAAAGAGAACTTCAGACCAATCTCTCTTATGAATATTGATACAAAAATACTCAATAAAATTCTCCCAAACTGAATCCAAGAACACATCAAAACAATCATCCATCATGATCATGTAGGCTTTACCCCAGGAATGCAGGGATGGTTCAATATTCGGAGATCCATCAATGTAATCCACTATATAAACAAAGTCAAAGAAAAAAACCACATGACCATATCACTAGATGCTGAAAAAGCATTTGACAAAATTCAACATCCCTTCATGGTAAAAGTCTTGGGAAGATCAGGAATTCAAGGCCCATACCTAAACATAGTAAAAGCAATATACAGCAAGCCAGTAGCCAACATCAAACTAAATGGAGAGAAACCTGAAGCAGTCCCACTAAGATCAGGGACTAGACAAGGCTGCCCACTCTCAACCTACCTATTCAATATAGTACTGGAAGTCCTAGCCAGAGCAATTAGACAATAAAAAGAAATCAAAGGAATACAAATAGGAAAGGAAGAAGTCAAAATATCACTATTTGCAGGTGATATGATAGTATACTTAAGTGATCCCAAAACTTCCACCAGAGAACTCTTAAACCTGATTAAAAAAAAAAAAAAAAAAAACTTCAACAAAGTGGCTGGTTATAAAATCAACTCAAATTAGTAGCCTTCCTCTACTAGAAAGATAAACAGGCTGAGAAAGAAATTAGGGAAATGACACCCTTCACAATTGTCAAAAATAATATAAAATACCTTGATGTTTATCTAACCAAGCAAGTGAAAGATCTGTATAACAAGAACTTCAAGTCTCTGAAGAAAGAAATCGAAGAAGATCTCAGAAGATGGAAAGATCTTCCATTCTCCCATGCTCATGAATTGGCAGAATTAATATAGGAAAAATGGCTATTTGCCAAAAACAATCTACAGATTCAATGCAATCCCCATTAAAATCCCAACTCAATTCTTCACAGAGTTAGAAAGAGAAATTCTCAAATTCATTTGGATTAACAAAAAACCCAGGATATCAAAAACTATTCTCAACAATAAAAGAACTTCTGGAGGAATCACCCCCCTGACCTCAAGTTGTACTACAGAGCAATAGTGATAAAAACTGCATGGTATTGGTACAGAGACAGGCAGGAAGATCAATGGAATAGAATTGAAGATCCAGAAATGAACCCACATACCTATGGTCACTTGATCTTTGACAAAGGAGCTAAAACTGTCCAGTGGAAAAAGGACAGCATTTTCAACAAATGGTGCTGTTTCAACTGGAGGTCAGCATGCAGAAGAATGCAAATCAATCCATTCTTATCTCCTTGTACAAAGCTCAAGTCCAAGTGGATAAAAGACTTTCACATAAAACCAGATACACTGAAACTAATAGAGGAGAAGGCGGGGAAGACCCTCGAATACTTGGGCTCAGGGGAAAAGTTCCTGAACAGAACACCAATGGCTGATGCTCTAAGATCAAGAATTGACAAATGGGACCTCAAAAAATTGCAAAGTTTCTGTAAGGCAAAGGACACTGTCAATAGGACAAAACGGCAACCAACAGATTGGGAAAGATCGTAACCAATCCCACATCCAAAAGAGGGCTAATAACCAATACATACAAAGAACTCAAGAAATTAGAGTCCAGACAATCAAATAACCCTATTAAAAAATGGGATACAGAGCTAAACAAAGAATTCTCAACTGAGGAAACTCCAGTGGCCGAGAAGCACCTAAAGAAATGTTTAGCATCCTTAGTCATCAGGGAAATGGAAACCAAAACAACCCAAGATTCCACCTCACATCAGTCAGAATGGCCAATATAAAAAACTCAGGTGACAGCAGATGCTGGCAAGGATGTGGAGAAAGAGGAACACTCCTCCATTGTTGGTGGGATTGCAAGCTGGTACAACCACTCTGGAAATCAGTCTGGTGCTTCCTCAGAAATTTGGACATAGCATTACCTGAGGACCCAGCTATACCACTCCTGGGCATATACTCAGAAGATGTTCCAACATATAACAAGGACACATGGTCCACTATGTTCATAGCAGCCATATTTATAATAGCCAGAAGCTGGAAAGAACCTAGATGTCCTTTAACAGAGGAATGGATACAAAAAAAAATGTGGTACATTTACACAATGGAGTATTATTTAGCTATTAAAAACAATAAATTTGAGAAATTCTTAGGTAAATGGATAGAACTAGAAAATATCATCCTGGGTGAGGTAACCCAATCACAAAAGAACATACATGGTATTTACTCACTGATAATTGGATATTAGCCCAGAAGCTTGAAATAAAGATTCAACTCACAGACCACATGAAGCTCATGAAGAAGGAAGACCAAGTGTGGGTGCTTCAGTCCTTTTTATAAGGAGTAACAAAATACTCAAGGGAGCAAATGTGGAAACAAAGTGTGGGACAGAAACTGAAGGAGGGGCCATCTGGAGACCACTCCACCTGGATATCCAACTCATGTGCAGTCACCAAAGGTAGACGCTGATGTGGATGTCAGGAAGTGCATGCTGACAGGAAGTGCATGCTGATATAGTTGTCCCCTTAGAAGTCTGCCAGGGTCTGAAATATACAGAGGAGGATGCTCACAGCTAACCATTGATCTGATCAAGGGGTTCCCAATGGAGGAGAGAGAGAGAAGATTGAAGGAGCTGAAAGGGTTTGTAGCCCCATGGGGAGAGCAACAATACCAACCAACCAGAGCTCCCAGGGTCTAAACCACCAGCCCAGGAGCACATAAGGAGGGACCCATTGTTCCAGCTGTATATGTAAGGGAGGATGGCTTTGTTGGGCATAGGTGGGAGAGGAGATTCTTGGTTCCATGAATGCTGGATACCGAGTGTTGGAGAATTGGAGGGTGGTTTGTGGGAGTGGGGAGTGGGGGGGGGGGACATTCTCATAAAAGCAGGAGGAGGGAGGATGGGATAGGAGTTTCCTGGATGGGGGTGTGAAATGGGGTAAGGGATAACATCTGAAATGTAAATAAAATATCCAATAAAAAAATTAAAAAAAAAATAAAGCAAGCAGCTACACCCCATAATAATGAACAAAAGATCTTACCAGACTTTTTATCAAAGAAACATAACAAACATACAGGTGCTCAATATTTTTAGTCCTTAGGAAAAAGCAATTAAAGCCACAGGATAAGTCACTCTGTCCATTCTAAGGGCCAGAGCCAAATCACAGTGTATAGCAAGTGCTGCCAAAGGCGGGAACTGTAACTGTTACAGATTCCTGGAAGGATAAATTACCACAGACATTTTGAAAGCATTTCAGTTCTTTCCTTCAAAGTTAAACATAGATTAATATCTACCTTCTGCTTCAGCAATCCTGTTCTTAGGCATTTACTCAAGTGAACTGAAAGCTTTTTTTTTTTTCAATTGCAAATGATTCCAGAAGTTTAATTGATAAGGAAACACTTCTGATGGTCTTTGTCAAATGAATGGATGAAAAAAACTGGACTCTATTTACACAAAAGAAAACTACAGCCAATCAAAAAAAAAATGAAGTGTTGATTCATATAATGTTGTCACATGATAAGTCATATAACCATGCCAAAACTTATAAACTGATATTACTAAGTGAAGGGAGTCACACCCATATTGCATGACTCCATTTATGTCTTTCTGGAAATGATGAACTACCAGAACTAAATACTGCAGGTGATTGCCAGGGATGGGGATTGGTAAGAATTCCTTCCTCCAGGAGGATGCTTTGGTTGTACTCTCTGAAGGGTGCTGATGTTGCCTTTTCACAGCTTAAAAGTAAAGGGGTGGGGTGGGTGGAACTGGTTTGTGGGATCCAGTCTCATTCAAGAGGGAGGAATCCCCAGATTGCTTAGTCACTGCCCAGAAATCCCTCCTTTTAATTTGCATTGCATTGAGGATTGTTTCAACATAAAATTTGAGAAGGGACACAAACATTCAAATCACAGTTGTGACTACAGTGGACAAATGTAGGTCACAGAAGTTTAATCTGGAGATCAAGATTAACATTGAAAATAGTAGGAAACATGAAGTGTGTCCCTGGTAAATTTGTGATATTCCTCCCAAATATATGGCCTCAATTTACCATATATAGCATTTAACCTGAATTAAGGATCATACTACCAGCTGCCTGTTCAGTGTGCTTTATAAACACCAAGTTTATAAAAATAGGGGAAGGAAGGTGGGGAGCTGCTACAGACTGGAGACTAAAGAAGTAGACGTGCTATGTGGAAGCAGGTGATGGAGACACCCGTGCAACTCACAGGATCTGTCTTAGGGTTGTGCTAATTAAGACACCTTGGAGAGGGCTTGGTGTTTACGAATAATGATGAAAACATGCATGTCTGGTAATTCAGTAATTATACTCACAGGTATAATTGATATGGATTTACACGTGGGGACAAAAGATGCAAACGAGGGCTCACAGCAGTATTATTTGTGACTGGCAAAGAAAGAAAATAATCTAAGCATCTATCAGCAGAAAACAGTGTGCAATCTTGTGTATTGGGAACTAAATGAACTCACACACAGACACAGACACAGACACAGACACAGAGAATGAGCAATGTATCTTTGAATAAACAACTCAAAGACCCAAATGACTGCATATTGTTTGATTCCATTTATACAGTGCCCCCAAAATGCCAAGACATATCTATGAAGCTAGAAATCAGGACAGTTAATTTGGAATCTCTCCAAAGGAGTGATTATGGATGCTGACAAGATTACATATTTTATTATTGTGGGAAATATGTAGTTTTTATTATGGTTCCTTGAATTGTACTCTTAAATGTACTTTTCTGAATGCGTATTAGATTCTAATGAAATTTTAAAGAAATAAATATAAAATACATATTATTAAATATGACTAATATACGACAATATATTTATATATAATACAGAAACTAAATGTGTAATATATAAAAAAAATATATATACCTGAACTATTTCTGGTGGTCTTTAGTTTTGTTGTTGTGTGTACACTTGTGCACCTGAGTGAGAGTGCATGTGTGCATCTGAGTGAGAGTGCATGTGTGCATCTGAGTGAGAGTGCATGTGTGCATCTGAGTGAGAGTGCATGTGTGCATCTGAGTGAGAGTGCATGTGTGCATCTGAGTGAGAGTGCATGTGTGCACCTGAGTGAGAGTGCATGTGTGCACCTGAATGAGAGTGCATGTGTGCATCTGAGTGAGAGTGCATGTGTGCATCTGAATGAGAGTGCATGTGTGCACCTGAATGAGAGTGCATGTGTGCACCTGAGTGAGAGTACATGTGTGCATCTGAGTGAGAGTACACACTTGCACTTAGAAACCCAATGCCAATTTCAAGTATTTTTCTTTAGTCACTGCACCATAATTTTTTTGACAATGTCTCTCACTGAACCTGAACTTCACTGACTTAGCTGACTTACCTAGGCTGGCTAGGTAATGAGTTTTAGTGATTTTCTGTTACTGTCTCCACCAGCACTGGGTTACAGTTGTGTGACATCATGCCCAGCATTTTACATGGGTTCAATTTAGGTCCTCATCCTGGTGACTGGCAACCCACTGACTAAAGCATCTATTCATCCCCCCTTCTTTTTAAAAATAGATCTACTTTATGTATTTTTGTTTGCATTGAATGAATCTAAGGGTGGGGACAGGGCAGCCATTATGAAGATAGTCACACTGGGTCTGGAGTCAGATGGATGTGTGTTTTGGTGTGTATGAATGAGCAAGAGAAAACTGGAAACATGGTTAAAGATTTTACACTCTATGCTTTAGGCCACAGGAGAGGTCATAATAGCTTTTCTTGGGAATGGTGGAAAGGCTGTTCTGAGAAGTGAATGTGTGCACTGTCACAGTGTGTGCTTCCTTATGTCACATTAGTTAGAGCTGACTTGGTGATGCTCATGTCCTAGTAGAAAATGGTAAGCCTGTCAACAGAAGAGACACGATTTCCTATTTCCTTCTGTCTCCATGGCTTAGCCCTCTCCTCCATTACAGTAGATTATCATTTAAGACTATGGCTAGAAGATAATAAATATCATATGATATAGAACTGGATTGAAAGTAAATGAGAAAAATATTTATACTAACAACCCATATTCATTTAGAAATCTCTTATTAAACCCATACAGAAGATATTTTATTAGTCTAATGAGAGAAATCTATGTCAAAGCAAAGCAGGACAGTCTTATAGTCAGTCAGTGGTAAAGAATAGATCAGTTCTGATAATGTACACGTGTCAAATGTTGACTGTCACGAGTGTTTGCTATGCTTTTTCTTTATTTAATAAGACTTCCTAAAATAGATACAAACGTTGAGAAGGCCCAATGAGTTATTGCCTGTACTTTGATACAACCATCTTTCTAGAGACTCAAGACAATGAAGAGAATTCATCAGAATTCATCAGAATAAAAGAATAGAGGGTTTTTCCGGAATCAGATAAATCAGAGGCAGGCAGAGTAAAAAGTAATAGCTCTTGGGGTCATCCTCCAGGGTCCTATGATAATATTCTCCCAGTGTTCTCCTACTTCATGGCCGATTATTTATAGTTTGTCCTCCTGTGCCAACTGGTGAATGCTGCTCTTCCTAAGACTCTCTTAATACAGTTTCTCTAAGTGCCTCTTTTCATAGTTACAATTGCATCTCAGCCCCAAGGGCTGTCACGTCCAGCCCTCTCTCTCGAGCTTTGGACTCATAGTTAACTGCTTATCTCCCTGTTCCGCCTGCATTTCAAACTGCATGTGTGTCAGTTGTAAATTTTATTTTCTTCTCTCCAACCTGCTCCTCCCACAGTAAAGGTTATAATCTACTCAGTTGTTTCAGTCAGAAACTGAGTCACATGGAATGCCTCCTTTCTCTTGGCCCCACAGGCAAATTTATCACCAAATCTGTCTGTGGGCTCCTGAAACACTAGGTCTGAGCCAACCTCTTCTCCTGTCCCTCTGCTATCACTGTGAACCACAAATCCACCAACCCCTCTCCTCACCACTGGATATTTTGTAAGTTGCTTCCCTGTCAGCTAGCCCTCTGCTCGATATTCTTCAAGCAGCAGCCATTGTGATCTCCTTAATAGCACACATAGTTCTCTGGTAAGCACCTCTCACTGGGTTGCTTTGAATTCAAACATTTCTGGTGTTTACTGGAGGCACTGATGTCTGCCCAACTCACTTTCTGCAGCATCTCTTCCTTCATCTCTATGGTCTGTTAGGCACACGACCCCAGCTCTTGCTCACATCCCGGCTGGCTGTTCTTTTGCAAAACATCACCTGATCATCTCCTACTTATGCTTCAGTTCTCAGGTTAATGCCACTTCCTCGTGAAGGCTTTCTTGTCCCTCTAATCTAAATTACATCCCTCAATTTTCTCCTGTGTGTCTCCAATTTGTTTGCTTTCCCGTTGTTGGAGACTTCTGGCTGATTCTCAAAATTCATTCTCCCTCTCTTCAGTCTAAATAGAATTTACCTAGGCACCCAGCCTGTTTCCCTCTTTAGTGCCAAGATATGTCCGAGTCCCAGCCAATGGGAAATGAATGAACGGGATGCAGCACATTGAAAAGTTTTCCACTAAGGCATGAGGGCTACACTCTGATTACAATGTGATGCCAAAGCTGTTATCTTGGGCAGAGATGGAAACTTTGTGTTTGTTGCAGGGATTAGGAAGTAGGAGTGAGGGCAACTACACTATAGGAGAAAACTATGCAAACCCACTTGACTAATAGGCTTTTATAGCCATTTGTTACAGTGAAGAAGGTCACTGATGAGTTTAAAGAGACTGGAAATCTCATGGGAGCACATGCAATGTAAAGGGTGTCCTGTTGACGTTCTGCAACCTCTAAGGACTGCAACCCTGAAAAGCAAATACTTTAAAATATTTTTTTTTGGTTGCAAAATAGAATGATAACTTACAAGAGAACACACCAAAGGCGGACAGGCCTACAAAATCCAAGGAAAATTAAAACACAAATAAGGTATGCAAAGACATTATGGCCAGAAAGGAAGAGGAAAACCAAGTTATAGGCCTTGGAGGAGGAGCACAGCTGCAGTGACTACTTGTACAAGAATAAAATCTTCACACCCCCATGTATAAGCATGCATACATGTGAGTATTTAAATGAGCAAGACGGGCTGACTGATTAAGAGCCAAGGCTGGATGCCAGTCTGCGTAAGTTCAGTGCAGAGCCTGTCATCTGCTAGTGGTGTGCACAAGTCTCCTCATTTGTAAAATAGGATAATTGTCACACTGTCTGCATGCGACTGCCACAGTGACTATGTGAACAAATAAAGTTGAACGCACATTGAACCAGGCATGCAGTGAATCCCGGGCGTGAGGGATTTTCAAAAAGCATTGCTCATTGTTACAATGTATTTATCTTACTACTTAAGAACAAGAAATTCCTCCCAAGGAAATAATGAAAACAAGGATTAGGAAGAGGACAAATGAAGTTAAAATAGAAGGAACTAGTTTATAAGATAAAGTAAATGGAATACACATGGGCACAAAATATTGTGACGACTAAATATTCACAAGGCAGCGACATTCAGGAAGTCCTCTAATTATCAAGCACTGGTAACATGTATGAAGGCTGCGTTTTCTGTCTGAAAAATGTGGATAAAATCCAGAGCTACTCATCACACCATCATGTGAGCCTCAACAACAAATAACCAGGGACTTGCTCCTCTGTGAACCATAGAGCCAGTAAGTACATGCTGTGTCTGGTTCCCGTCTACCGTCTGTTACCAGCCCCTCTTTGACAATCTCACCTCTGGCTTGTGGCAGCTGGGAAGAATGACACAGCTGAGACTGGGCAACTACGAGTCTTTCATGAAACACTCACCTGTTTTAACTATCCTACAAGTGTTAGCCTGACCCCTTCCTCTGGCTTCTTGCCAGGTGATTTCAACATCTTTTCAAGTCTTTCTGGGGAATGGTCTCTGGGACCGTCTAACTAGCCATGTATTTGGAGGCTAATTTCCCATATCACACAGACCGATTGATTATCCTACAGGAGTTAAAAATATAAAATAAAATAAAATTTTAAAAAAGTGTGTGTGACAATGGTGTCGAGTGGCAGGTCATGTATATTTATGCATATTTATGTTTTTAAAGAGATTTATATATTTTATATTTTTTATATTTTTTATATTTTATATTTTACATTTTTGTATATTTTTTATATATTATATATTTTTTATATATTATATATTTTTATATTTTATATTTTTATATTATTTTAAGAATTATTATTATTATTATTTTATTATTATTATTTTAAGAATTATAAGAAATTTAAGTAGGACGCAAGTGATACCGTAAAAACTGATAAAAGCATTATAGTTGTTGGGGTGGGGTGGGGAATCCCTGCTCTTAAAGGCCAGTTAACCAGCACTTTCTCTTTTGGTGGCCCCTGAGACTCTTTCCATTTGACACAAATGCCAGCTTTCATTCCAGGATGGCTTGGCTTTACTTCTTAATATGAGTCGCTTTTGTAGGTCAGACACTAGACCCCTCTCCTAGGTCCTTTTTCCTACACAGCCTCTCCTCTCACACTTGATACAGTCAGAACTTCAGCAGCTTTGCTTCTCTCTCTCTCTCTCTCTCTCTCTCTCTCTCTCTCTCTCTCTCTCTCTCTCTCTTCCTCCCCTCCCCTCCCCCCTCCCTCCCACTCCCTCTTCCTCTGCCTCTCCCTTTCTCTCATTTCCTTAAGGGCTGGACAGATCAAGAGAATGCTTTCTTTCTTTTCCACTTCCTCAGCGGCTGGACAGATGAGGCGAATGCTAAGTCTCTCATGCTAGTCCAGCTGGGTACTTGGAGAGCTTTTCATTTTCACATAATGCAGAGGGACCCAGCTGTCTCCAGGTCACACCAGAGCAGATCTGTCGTCCTTAGCACAAATCATCTTGGTAATTTTCCTCTGAGACTCCAGCAGACACCATCTTTGTTTAACTTCTATGTCTCAATGTTTCAAGTGGCTTGGCTGGCGTATTAACTGTAGAAACTGTCCCTGGACACTGAGGCAGAGCATCCAGCAACTGTGTATTTATACTTTTTTGTAAAGAAGGGATTCACATTTTGAAGCGTCAGGGCCTATAAAATTCTCTTTAGTAATGTCTCATGATGTGGAGCTTGGATTTTCTTCTACTTGCTAGTAATTTTGAACTCTCTCTCTCTCTCTCTCTCTCTCTCTCTCTCTCTCTCTCTCTCTCTCTCTCTCTCTCTCTCCTGTAACAACAGATTAACATTGCTTACATCTATAGGATTCGATGGTTTGTGAACAATTTCCATATAAGAAACAAATGTTCCTAAAGGTTAGCTGTCATTATTACTGGCTTTGTTGAGAACAGGCTCCCCATCACAGGCACTCACATACCCTTGACAAACCAAACCTGTATACAATCCACTCACTTTCTGTATTTAACAAATAATACAGCTTAATTCTTAGAGTAACACCTGTGCTCAGGTCACCTCTTCATCAAGGTGCCATATTCAGATGTTTCCTGGGTTCCAGAAGCTCCTGGAGCGAGCATTGCCCGTCTCCTCGCTCTTTCTTGTCTGTGGGGTCATCCGAGGACAGTTTACCAAGGTTGTGCCTAGAACCAGACATCATGCATCTCATCAGCAGTGTTAGCTTTGAGGGCGGCATATATTAAGTGCTGGAGAACTGATGGCTGTCACCACCCCTAGAGCAGGTTGCCTTTTACTTTGGGCCTCAAGTTCCCTCCAACCCACCTAGTCTGTCGCAGGCCTGCTGTGATTAAGGAGTAAAGAAAGCACCGCTCAGCCGGAGCGTAATGGGTGTGGTGGAACGGGGATGGGACATCGCCCAGCTCTTCACTCTTCAGGATGTGCCTCCCCATCCCGGCTGGATCCTGGGTCCCCCGGGCGGCCCCAGAGGGCGGGAGGCCGAGAGGAGGCGGCGGACGCATCCGCCGCCGCAGGAGGCGGAGCGCTGCACCTGGCGCCCGGTCCTCCAGCTCAGCCCCGAAACGGGTCCAGCCGGTCGGGAGCGAAGGCGGCGGCAGCGAGGCCAGGCCTGGGACCAAAGCGGTGAGCAAGAGCCGAGGGAAGGTCGCGCGGTGACTGCGCCCGGCCACCGCTGTCGTTCGCCCCACCCGGCTGCATCCAGCCGCCGCACCCGCCGCACCCCCGGGAGAGGAGCTAGCGACCCAACCGACATGCCGCGCTCTGGCCCGCCCGCCGCCGCCCCGGCTCCCGGAGCGGCCGCCCCGCACCCCCGGGACAAGGCTCCCGGTGCCCGGCGTAGCTGAGCGCCGCCAGGTGAGTGGGTCGGCGCCGCCCCGGGCCCGGGATCCTCTGCTGTGCACCTGCCGCGGGGTGGGCGCCGCCCCGGCCCGGAGCCTCCGCGCCTATCCCGCCCTCCCGGGTGCCGCCTGTCATCTCGGGGTGCAGGGCAGCCGCGTCCCCGGCGCCCGCAGCACTTCCGCAAACGTAATTGGAGTCGGGAAAACAAAGGCGCTGCCCAGGAGCTCTCGGCCGCCGCCCGCAGCTGCTGCAGAAGGTGGGGGGCTCGGTTGGGCCCCGTGGGCCCAAGCCCATCAGAGTCCTGTCCCACCATCGCCTTGGAGGTAAACATCCCCGGGAGAGAGGGGGAGGCGAAGTTGTCCCCATGGTCCATGACAGGGACGTGGCCCCCTGTGTAGCAGGAGGAAACTGGCATTGTTTGCCTCCCACGGATACAAATACCTCTTCCCCCGGCTGCTGCTACCTCCTTAGGAGAAATGCCCCATTGCTTGCGTGTGCTGAGCACCGAGCTTCAACTCAGGCATGGGTCCCTTGCTTCACATAGACTACCAGGTACAAGAATTCAGATGTAGCCCCTCCTCCTCCCCTTCCCCTCCCCACGTGGTCTTGCCCGTGGATTACCACCCTTAAGTCTGGCACGCTGTGCCTTTTGCTTCTCTCACAGGCCTGCGAACCACAAACATTCCCTTTCATCAAAAACCATTTAATAAGCAATCCTACACCCACTGGGATGTATGATACCCATCAATCCATCGTAGAAATAATCTTGTGGAGTTGAAGTTTCAACTCCCAACCTTTGTCTAAAATAGTTTTGCGTCCTTTGGTTATTGTTACATCATCCCAGGCTGCAGTTTTCTCACACATAGAAAAAAGATGGACGGATAGTATGCCAGTCAAATCTTCTTTAACCTTTCTGGAAGTTCGAGATATTGTGTGATAGTAGGTGTAGTTGAAAGTAGGCAGCATACAGTTTATGTGTTACCAGCAGCACAGTAGAAGAACATTTGGTAGGTCCGTGTTCTGCACAGAGCATCGCCTCCTCGAGACCAGGCACTAGCCAGCTAAGGGTGTATGCATTATTGATGGTCTTATGAAGAAAAGGAGGAGCATAGAACCCTTTGCTGCGTTAGGAAGCTTGACTCTGACATCCAATACTTGTCATTAGCATATGTGGAAGATTTTTCATTTAATTGGTGATGAATAAGGGTGATTGGGCCTTTTCCCAGGTTGTGAGTAAAAATTCACAAAATTTAAAAAAAAATGCTTAGGAAAAGGTGGAAACATTGTTAGTGAGCTGAGTGCAAGGCACACCTGGAAAGAAAAAAGGGTCTAATTTCAAGAATGAATTAAAACTATAAAATATTTCACAGTAACTTGTTTCCCAGGCTGTCTATCAAGGTAAATATAACACAAGAAGGCAGACTAAAACAGAAACAAAACAGCACGTTTGGTGGTCTGGGAATCAAACCACCAATTCTATCCATCATATATACATACATATATGTATATATATTATATATAACTTCTGCATTATCTTATAGTAAGATGGTACTTTGGGAATTCTTACGTTTTTAAAGGCACCATTCTGGAGTTAGTTTTCAAATCTTTGTATCAATGTCTCATTTTATGCACCATGCTTGGAGAAATTATGCAACTTAGACTAGTCACATGCTCAATAAGATAAGAGGTGGAGTTAGAATTCACCCTTCTGGCCCCAAACAAAGCACAGGAAACCTCCAGATGATGTTCCTCCCAGACATGGACCTATCCCCACCTACACGAAGCTTTTCCTTTGCTTCTTGCCTTTGAAAATTAACTTTATTTCAACACGCATGTATTACATTGGTAATTTATCCATGCAGAATGATCTACATATTGATAATGTTTATAAATTAGTGAATGTATAATATTTTCCCATTTTTTCTTACCATGTTTGAACTTACAAGAAATGTAAAACTAAGTGCCAAATACGAATTGAGTATTAGACCAATAGGTTCTCATAATTACTTCTGGTTTTGAGTAAGCCTTTAGAGTTCTCACTGCAGAGAAATAGTGGAGTACGATACCTGTGTCTGCTACCTGCACTGGTGTGTTGGCTTAAGAAAACTCAAAGTACATTAAGTGAAAAGGCAGGCTGCAGGCCAGACTTATATACATTTATTTAAACGCCAGTATGAACACATATGTAGTTCCTTGCCCTCTGATAACTATAGTTACCCTAGGAAAGTGGGAAGGGTACAGATACAGGGCTAATTTTTCTTTTGACCTTAGAAAGTTAAGGTTTAAAAACTGGAAAAGTATATGTTCTTTTATTATATAAACTAAAAAGGAAAAAGAAGAAAAAAATTCACTGACGAGAAAACAGAGTGCACCTAACCACACATACAGTGGTTTTGTTGTTGTTGTTTTTCGTCGTTGTTGTTGTCTTTGTTTTTTGTTTTTGTTTTTTGTTTTTGTTTTGTTTTTGTTTGAAAGTAAAAGGGGGTCAGGGGTATCGGCAGAGTCAGGAGTCTCAGATGACCAACTGTTTCCTTTCCACCCATAGCTGTGGTGTAATCTGTAACTTGCTGGGTTTCCTACAAAAAAACTTTGGTGCACAGGCTATCCACCAAGTCTGGCTGGGATGCCAGAATTCCTTTCTTTCTGTCTAGTCTTGCTTGTGACTGCAAACAGGGAGGCACTTTTATTTCTTGGTAGAGCAAGTTGCTAGGAGGAGTCAGCTTACTTGCTGTGTCATCTCAGGAAAATATGGCATTATAGATGACTTCAGGTTTACATAGTGTCATTTCAGAAGCAGCACATAATCATCAAGTTTAGTCTAATGTACATAGGTATTTAGTAACACTAAATACAGTTCCACAAGTCTTCCTACTTCTGTGTAAACATAACCAAAATTAATGCGTAGAATTATTTTATTTTTTAAGGATTTATTTACTTTTTATTTATATGAGTACACTGCAGCTGTCTTCAGACACACACTAGAAGAGGGCATCGGATCCCATTACAGATGGTTGTGAGCCACCATGTGGTTTCTGGGAATTGAACTCAGGACCTCTGGCAGAGCAGTCAGTGCTCTTAACCGTTGAGCCATTTCTTCAGCCCAATGTGTAGAATTTTAAAAAGTCAATATATTTTTCTGCTCAGAAATAGAAATCCAAAGAAAAATACATTCAGACTTCAGATACAAGAAAACACACTACTTCGTATGTGAAGAAAATGTAACTCATCTTGGCCTATTAGAATGCAATGTTATTATAATGCAGTCTGGCAGAAGAGGTCCTTGTAAATATTTGTAGAGGAGGTTTTCTGACAGTTTTAGGCATCATGTAACATTCCATTTAAGGTTTTCATTATATTTCAGGTAGATAGAAATCTGCCTGATTTGGGGATGATCAAGTGCAAAGAACAACCCTGGTTAAGGACAGTTTGGATAGAAGTTTCTTTCTTTAGGTGGAATTCCCATGGCTTTTCCTAGGGCCCAGTAGTTTTAGGTTTCAATGTGAATTTGGGGCAGCAAACACTCCTTAGTGCCTCCAGCTGGGACATTGCTTCTGGGTTTTTGCAGTCCTCCATGTTTAGCTGCCCAGCGTTAGCTGTATTCACTGTTCTGGCCTTCAGTGTGTGAATACAACTTTTGTTCATCTTGCCTGATGTCCTGACTCCTGAATAGCGTGTCACCCAGTAGTTAGACTAAACGATCCACTACCCTTTCTTTGTAGCTGCTTTGGTTTCTGTATTTGAAAGATGTTTACTATTTTATAAAATGGCATAGCCTCAATTCATTGGGCAACTTTTGAAAACGACCTGTGTCCTTTTACCATGGCAAATGATGCTTGGTTTGTTGGTACAAAGGCAAACAGGAGAAAACCAAAATAAATATTTAAAATGTGGAACCCAAGCCTCCTTGAGGTTGTGTTCACTATAGAAGTTACACCCCTAGTTGCTACTTTGTATCTCTAAACAGTATGGCGTGTGTCTGTGTGTTTGTGTGTGTGTGTGTGTGAGTGTGTGTGTATGTGTAAAAGAGAGAATGTGTGTGTGTGTGTGTATGTGTGTGTGTGTATGTATGCATCTCTGTCATAGTTCAACAGGAACTAAGCCTGCCAAGCCTGTTGTGTGTGTCTACATACCTTTATGCTTTGGTTCAGTAAAGTGCAGGAGTGGCTGAGCCACAGTTAAACTGATGGTAGAGTTGAGGGCATGTCCAAGTTTGGCAGCATGAATAAGACCGAAATGTTGCCTTCTCTGGTGGCTCTGCTGCATTTTAGGATGAGGTAGGATAGAATGAAATTACAAAGCAGAGATGGGAGAAATTCAATCTTTAGAAATGTCATATTTGAGAGACATGAAAAGGAATAAACTAGGTGACACCGTTCTTGCCGTTGTTCTTAGTTGGTTTGAGAAGAAAGAATAATCCAGGGAATATTTGTAATTAGAAGACAGGAGACTCCAACTTTGAATGACTGAAGAAATGTATGAAAGTATTTCCATCTGAGCTGTAGAGCAAACTGGAGACTGAGAGGGAAGCTGGGAATCCCATGAGTCAGCTGTGGCTAGAGGGGGGGCCTACTGTGGCTTTGAGGGGGAGACAAATGGGAACTAGAAAGAGGAACTCTTGCTGCCTGGATGAGCCTGATTTGTGGGTTAACTATGCCAAGGGAAAGTGAGTGACAAGTCTGGACTGGTCGGTTGTTCCCTCCAGTGTGGAAGCTTTCCCTCTGCAGCTGGGTGCTGTCTACTCTCCACATGTTCAGCTGAACACCCTTTATGGGGCCAGACAAACAAGGTTGCTCACACACAGCCAAACACAAATTCCCTATACTAAGCACAGAAGGCCAGAGTGGATACAGTGGCAACCCTACTTTCTGTGACTCTTACAAAGTACACTGCTCTTGGTGAGCCTGTTTGATCCCGAAGACTCCTACTGTAAAGCTCCTTCTATGTTTTTGTTTTTTTAGTTTTCTTTGTGTGTGTGTGTGTGTGTTTTCTTGGCCCCATATTTTTTTAACCATAATTATACTGACAATACTCATTCCTTTCCTGAAAATATTGGGATGGGAACTCTTTGTGTAAGTCTGGCTGAAAGAATTCATTTAATTAGTTTTCTTCTTCTTTTTTTTTTTTTTTTTTTTTTTTGTTTTTTGTTGTTGTTGTTGTTTTGTTTTTGAGACAGGGTTTCTCTGTGTAGCTCTGACTGTCCTGAAACTCACTCTGTAGACCAGGCTGGCCCCAAACTCAGAAATCCACCTGCCTCTGCCGCCCAAGTGCTGGGATTAAAGGCGTGCGCCACCACCGCCCGGCTTAGCTAGTTTTCAAAAGTAACCTCTCAGCCACTCAAACTGGACAGTTCTTTGTCTTTTCAAAAACTGATTTTCACTTTATATAAATTACCTCAATGGTATAACATTTTTTTTTATTGAAGAAAAGTCTTCTATAAAACCTTAAACAAATAATTGTCTTCAATGTCAACTCTTAAATGTTCTTTCTTTTATTTCTATAAAAATATTTTAAAAATCATTTTATTGCTGGTTTACCTGACAGTTAAATTTATGGTCATTGGGATAGGGGTGTGAATCTACTGGAGACAGCTGTCAGTGGCCACTTAGTCATGACTGACCATGGTAGTTAGATTGCATCCTCCCTGTCTCCCCTCTTACTGTCGCCATGAAGCCATGAAGAAATGGGACCCCATTGAGCTCAGGACCACAAGTGTGCAATACATTTGTTTAAGGCTTTCCGAGATGGCTGGCCATAGTACTGTCATCTGGAGGAGGTAAGTGGTAGAGTTGCAGGTCCCTGCTGAGGGAATGAGTAGAATCCTGAGTCTGTAGGGATGCCGGCTGAGATGTGTTTGCTGGCATCCCAGGTTATCAAGTAGGGAGGATTTTCCCATAAAAATTGTGTATTCTATAATCTTTGGTCCTCAGTTCGCTGAGTAATCTGGGTACTCTTATTTATAATGTTATTTCCTTGCAGAAATGGTTTCTGAGCTTCAGCAATTGAAGTACAGTGGGTAATTGCCACCCCTGCCTATTCCCACACAGATAGTGTCATTGCCATCTGGCTAGGGATCGTGGTTGAGGAAGAGATCAATAAAATTTGTTTCCATTTCACAGAAGCTTCCGGGACCCATTTAAGTCCCTACATCATATTTCTTCTTAACAAATAAATACACAAGTTCAGTGGTGCATTTAATTCTCTTGAGCATCTATGAATTATTTTTATTGGAGAAATGGAAAAAATATAATTACGTTTTCTTTAAAAACTTTTCCATGCTTTTTGTCCTTGAAGATGGGATGCTTGTTTGAGAGAAGATGATGAGACTCTGGAACCAGCTTCAAACCTTTATTCTAGATTATTTTTAGATATCTACCCATAGACTAAGTCAGCCATCTAAAACACATAGGCAGGAATCCGACAATAACTGATACAGTCTAAAAGACCTGAACTGTAATTTCTTTTTAATTGACATTTGTTTCTCTGCATAAAGCAACAACCTACCTGGTTCTCTGTTAAGGCTAGAGCTATTTCTCTATTTTAAAGAGATGAAATTAATTGTTCCTCTTAACTTCTTAATAGACTGGAGAGACATGTTAAAGATTTTAATCCCTTTCAGATTTGTGATGTTACTTGCAAATATGCCAGGTGCTTCTTTTAACATAAGCAGTCGTTTGGGGCCTAGAGATAGTCCTTATTGCTTCAGTCTGTAATTCAAGGCCTTTTTTGAAAGCCAGAGCCCTGTTCCCACCCACTTCTGGGTGGTGGCCTGGGATGCTGACACAGCCTAGTCTGTGAGCGTCTTGAGTAAAATAACAACCTAGTCCAGTGGGGGATGACAAACATTTCTAGAACATTTAGTTGAGAAAAATACTTTTAGAATAATTGCCAAAAAAAAAAAAAAAAAGTAGAGAATTATGTAATAAAACTGCAGCTGCCAGTCTACGGCCACTAAATGTTCACGTATTGCTTTTGAATGAAAATAATTGATCTTTTCCCATGCATTGTTTCACTGAAGTCATAAAATCTTCTGGGAGTAAAGTTGACTGGGGTTGTTTTTTTGGTTTGTTTTGGGGTTTTTTTTGTTTGTTTGTTGGTTGGTTTGGTTTGTTTGTTTGGTTTGGTTTGGTTTGGTTTGGTTTTTCAAGACAGGGTTTCTCTGTGTGACCCTAGCTGTCTTGGAGATTTTGTAGACCAGGTGGCCTTGAATTCACAGAGATCCAGCTGCCTCTGCCTCCTGAGTGCTGGGATTAAAGGCATGTGCCACCACTACATGGCTCCCTTGGGGTTGACATTTTTATCATCCTTTTACTGAGAGGACAAGGAGGATTAAAGAGGCATTTAGGACTTTACTGTGCTTTTTTCCAAAATTAATCTCTGATCATATTAAATTTTATAAATGTATCATATAAATTTAAGACACATATTGCTATTGTGAATTGCCAAGTGACAGTGTAAAGAACAATAGGAGAAGTGTGTGATCCTCTCTCAGCTGTGTGTAATCTTGTGGGTAGGGAGGAGAGATCTGTGAAAAGATCGAAAATAGGATTACCTGTAATAAATCCTGCAAGTCAGTTGTGAGCACAGTGTGTGAAATGGAAGTGGAGGGAGGAGAGACACACAGTGTTACAAGATGAGTCCAGGTCCAGGTGTTAACAATGGCGGCATCAGATACAGTTTACAAAGTGCCCTTTGTCCTAAACATACGGTCACATTGTTTATATCGTTCTCTGTGAAGAGCCCCTACACTAAAATAGAAGTTCAGGTGGTAGGATGTTTGTAAAATCCAAACATGGGCATTGTACTCCCTGCTTCATCCCTGCAGAGGCTCGCCATTGCTCTCAGCATAAATAATGCCCACAGGTTCCTACACGCACCCTGTGTGGTGCTAAGGCCTGGTATGCATGATTTCACTCTCACAGTTACCACGAAAAATGCCCCCCTCCCCTGCTCTTTTGCAGCCTAGGAGACTAAGACTGAGAAGTTAAAACACTCCCAAAATTTTGACAGCTGTGATTCCTGTCCCTGCCAGTCTCAGGCCCCCAGATCAGAATCCTTCCTTTCTCCCGAAATGGCTCTGCATCTCTGTCAGCTCCCTCAAGGACCTCCCTCACAGGGACTTCCTCTCCTGTGCTTGCACCTGTTTTAGCATTTGAATCAGTGTATTGGGTCCATTGAATCAGTGTATTGGCCCATTTATTGAGAACCTCTGTTGTCTTTCACTACTGGACTAGAAATCACAGACTATATGATTTTTCACTGTGTGAATCATGGGCCACAAAGTTCCTGTCCATCTAACGGTTGGTGGTGAGGTTATACCTGTTAGATTAAAAAGAAAATGGATGTCTGTATTTTCAGTCTTTAGTATCATGTTTTGTGCTGTTTGCCCTTCAGCCTGGTATTCAAGTATTTTGTGATCTGTTCTATCTGGCAACTTCACATGCTCCATAGTCCTGCTGGAAATTCTTTAAGGAACTGTGGTTCTTTTCATTTCCCATCCTGGAAGACTTTTCTCTCTCACCTTTGCTGAGATAAATCCTGTCACTCAAGGTTCAATTTAAGTCCCTCATTTTTTTTTTCTTTTTCTTTATCTAATCTGTTCCTTTGTTTCGTGTGTGTGTGTGTGTGTGTGTGTGTGTGTGTGTGTGTGTGTGTTGTTCATGGGACTGGATCACATAGGGCATTTTGTTTAAATATTATGTACAATGTACTTTGAGCACACCTCCTCCTAACCTCCATACCTTACCTTTTCACCTCTTCCTGCTCCCGTGACCACACTCTTCCCCTTGACAATAGTTTATGTCATTTGAACACATACAATTTTGTGTGTCGATATAAAATGTAGGTGCCACAAAGGATAAACATGGTATTTGTCTCTCGGACTGACTTAATTAACTTACTGAATTTGATTATCTCTGCTGAGCCCATTTGCCTGACAATGACATGACTTCGATCCTTTCTTATTGCTGAGAACGTTTTCCTGGTGTATTTCTCCCACACTCTCTTCATCCATTCCTCTGTGATGGATACCTCCGTTGGTATCCTCCACAGCATAGCTATTATGAATGGCAGTGTAATAGACATTGATGTGCAAGTGTCTCTGTAATGGTTGCCTTGAGTCCTTTGGGAGTGGCAGCGTTAGGTCATATGGTAAATCTACCTACAGTTTTATGAGGAACTCCACACTGATTTCCATTGTAGCTGGACTAGTTTATATTCCCACCAGCAGTATATAAGGGTTTCCCATACCCTTATATACCCTTATATACAAATATAGCCTTATATACAAATGCAAGCCCATACCTACGCTTGCATTTGCTGATTGTTTGTTTGTTTGTTTGTTTGAGACAGGGTCTCTCTATTGAGTCATAGATGTCCTGGAACTCACTATGCAGAGCAGGCTGGCCTTAAACTCATGGACGTTCACCAGCATCTACTTTTGGTGCTGGGGTTAAGTGTTTTAGTGTCATCATGCCTCAACTCTTGTTATTTTCTTAATGACTGCCATGCTAGCTAGGGTAAGATGGACTATCAATGTGCCTTCAATTTACGTGTCCTCTGATCACTAAATTTTTTTCATTATTTATTGATCATTTGTACTTCATCTTTTAATTGTCTGTTCTTTTCATCAGCCCATTTGTTGGTTGGGTTGTTCGATTTCTTGTTTAGGATTTTGAGTTGTTTGTATGTCCAAGTTCCAGCTTGTCAGACTGTGGCTAGAGAGGACTCTCCCACTCTAGAGGCTGATTTTTCACACCCTATTATTTGTTCTGTTGTGCAAACACTTCTTAATTTCACCAGAATTCACTTGTTGAATTAGTGAAATTGTTTATGAAGTAGCTCTAGTCCAATTCAGGAAGTTCTTTTTTGGTACTTGTATCTTGAGTTATGCTTCCCACTTTTTTCTCCAGGAGTTCAGAGTTCAGGTCCTACATAATGTCTATGTTCCACTCGTAGTTGGTGCTTGTTTAAGGTGAGCTCAAAGTCCGGTTTGATTCTTCTGAGTGTGGATGTTTAGTTTTCTCAAAACTTTGTTGGTGTGTTTATCAAAACGCAGGTGGCTGTAGTTGTTTGGGTTATATCAGAGTCTTGTGCTACATTCCATTGATCTGTGTGTCTGGGTTTAGTTGGTAGCGGTGGTGCATGTTTCTCTGTGTGTTTGTGTGTACACACGCTAGCCAATACCACACTAATTTTAATTCTGTAGCTCAGCAATATAACTTGAAATTAGGTAAGGTGACGCCTCCAACATTGCTCTTGTTGTCCAGGATTGCTTTAGTCTCTAGGCTCTTCTGTGCTTCCATATTTGTTTTAAGAAATTTTCTGGTTTCTGTGAAGAATGGCCTGGGATTTTTGTGGGAACTTTATTGTGAATATCTACATTGCTTTGAGTAGCATAATCACCTCTACAATGTTAATTCTTTCAACTCATAATCATGGGAGGTCTTTCTCTCTTCTATGTCTTAAACTTTTTCTGTTTCCAGTGTTTTAAACTTTTCATTGAAGAAGTCTTTGAAGTCTTTAGTTATGTTTATTCTAAGATTTTTAAAAAAGCAATTGTTAAAAAATGGATTGTTTTTCTGGTTTCTTTCTTTTAACTCTTAAAACATTTGTTTGTAGGGCTGGAATGATGGCTTAGCAGTTAAGAGCACTTCCAGGGGACCAGGGTTCAATTCCCATCACCAATATAGCTGCCCACAACCGTCCGTAACTCCATTCCCTTTGGAGGATCTGATTCTCTTTTCTGACCTCCATGCCCACTGCATGCATGTGCATACATTGAGGCAAACACTCATAACATACAAATAAATAAAATCTCAAAGAAATCTTTAAAAATTAAAAAAAAAAAAAAAACCCTGTGTGTGTTCTTGTATAAGCACATGCAAGATATGGGACAAGCATCCCACTGCATAAAAATGAAGGCTGGAGGACTACTCTTTGGAGCAACTTCTTCTCTTCTTCCTTTACATGGGTTTCAGGGATCAAACCTAAGTCACCAGGCTTGGAGAGCAAGTCTGCTTATTCACTGAGTCATCTTGCCATGCCCTGGTATCTTTCTCTGTATGGGTATGTGTGTTATTTATTGGTATGTAGGAAACCTGTTGAGTTTTAGATGCTGATTTTGTCTTCCTGCTACTGTCTGTCAGACCTAAGGGTTTTATGGTGATGTCTTTAGGGTTGCTGATATAGAGAACCATACGGTCTGCAAGTAAGAGTACCTTGCAAATCCTTCCATTTTCTCACAAGCTTGTGAACTCTTTATTCAGAAGTCCTGTTGTCTATAATGCGGTATTGTTAATTTATTATGCAGTGTCATGTGGCTTCTATGTCATTACTGTTCTCTATTACCACGTAACACTTTCACATTATTTAATGTTTCTTTGAGTTTAAGGATTATTTTACCTACTATAAAGCATGACTTGGAGGCAAAAGAGCATGCATTTGGCATCTTATTTAATACATACAAGTACATCTGAAAATAGCACCTGCTAAGAGCACAGACTGTCTGAAATTGAATCTCATTTCTTTGGTTTATTCTGGGTATGAGCTGGGGCTAGCTATCTTCTGTGCCTCAGTTTCTTCATCTGTACAGTAGGAAAGTGGTCATGTGTATTCTGGGAAGTATTGTGAAGATTGAGTTAATCCTTATGAAGCCATGACAGGCTAGTAATAATAATGGTGAAAAAGCACTGTGCTTCTAATTAACATGGAAATATACCACTACAAGTTAATTAACATAAATATGCAATCACAAATTATGAATCTCTTTGTCATCTTACATACAAGTTTTGTCAGGGGTCTGGGAAGGGCGTTCCAAGGTGGCAAGTTCTGAGAGGAGGCTCAATTGCTATGCAAGGCTGGGGGGCAGCTCTTCAGGCCTGCATAGCACTGAGGCCCTGGAGAGCCCAGCTGGAAACTGGATTAACAGGGTGAGGATGGGGGCATAGTCTCTCAGTTTGTCTCAGCCCTCAATGTCACAAGCCTCAGAAGGAAGATGAAAATTCCAAAGCCAGCCCTGTGGTGTGCTTCAGTGCCTTTTCACTGTGGGCTGCTAGACAGCCAAGTTTGTATGTGTTCTTCGTGACATGGGCTGAGTGAGTAGCAGATACTAAAGCAATCCTGATCTTAAAAGATCTGCTGTAATGAGGGTTGAACTGACTGCCAGAGAGTGAGGTATATAAATGCCAGGACTCTGAGTCTGGCTTGTACTGGTTTCCCCTTGTCTCTGCTGGCAATAAATTGCAGGAGTCAGTGGCCAAGTTCTGCTTTAAGATTCACATTGCTTAAGGACATTCTGAATGATCAGTTCACAAGGCAGAGCTGGCTCCACAATTCAGGAAATAGACGTTTCTGTTTCACATCTGCCGCCAGGTTTCTGGGAAACACTGGGTTATAGTAGCAATGGCACAGGGGACACTTTGCTCCTGTGCTAACCAGGGATTGTTTACTCTCCTCTTTGGTAGCTGTGCCACTGCTATACCAAGACACACTTGGTCATCATGTTCTTGAGTCTGACCTTGCAATTAGGAAATCAGATCTGAGGCTGATTTCCTCTCAAGAGTTTTTCCACTACTTTCCATCCTCTTAAGCATGTATTTGTGGACAATATACATTTAAGCCATGTTAATATAAATACCAAGTGAAAAAGCTATCATTTTAGCGAGGATGATTTCACAGTCTCACGTCAGTAATTCAGAAACTCCTGCTGTAGGAATGACTCTGTATAGGTACAGGTAGGAGGCCTTTTGGGGCCATGTTGTTGATTACTAACATTAGAATCTACCAGGTGGCAAAATGTTTGGCTTTCTACAAAATAAGCAAAAGGCCATTTTTACCCAGTTAGAGCTAGTGGTAGACCTGTCCTAGAGAAGCGCAGACATTTCTGTGTCTCACATCTAAGGAAGCAGTAAAACAGAAGCTTTGACTAAGATGTGCTGGATGGGCCTATGTTGGCTGACCACTGTCCCAGTATTCACAAGCTGCTGTAACAAAGCTTTATGTGTGCACTGGCACTGGTTAATTTCTCATGGTTCTGGAGACAGGACACTCTCAGGTCACAGTGCCCAGTGAGGGCTGCTTCCTACTTTCAAGTGAGCTGCTTCTCACTGTATTGTTACAGGGCCTTTTCTCAGCAGGTGCATTTGGGAAAAGAGAAACCTATTTTGTTCTTTGCTAGGGATCTAATCCTATCTCAAAGATCCCTCTCTCAGGGCCTTTGTCTAGAGACTTCACAGTGGGGCCTTGGCTTTAACTTCTCACTTGTCAGGGAGATGCAAACAGCTTCTAGTCTCAGTCTCTCAGTTGCCCCTCCCTCTGAGCACACAAAACCTCAGGCATTGCTAACAGTCTGCATGTTTGTCTGGTCCACGTTTGTAACAGATATAATTCAATTCGACAAAGGTACATTGGCTCTAATAAATCTTAATTTTATTAAAATGCAGGCATTATTTCTGGCTTGTTTTTTTCCCTTGGCCCTGAGGTGGCAGAGGTGACTTCATTTCTACCTGGCTTCATCGTTGTTACAGCAGTTGGGTTCTGTTTCTTTGATATTCAAATAAGACATGAAAATATTGTTTAAAAATGAATGTCCTGGGCCAGCCTAGGGTATGTCTTCAAACCCAGCACTTTGAAGATTAGAGTCAGAAAGATCTCTGAGTTTGATGCTAGCCTGGTCTACACAGTGAGTTCTGAGACTCCCAGGGTTATGCTGTGAGACTATGTCTCAAAAACCTAACCAACCAACCAAAGACTAATGTTCTGAATTTAGACTAAAGTAGTTGCTTGCTTATACTTTTAGATTGACATTTCTGAGTGTGTCTTCCATATAGACAACATGGCCGTTACTTGCATTTGCTGATACCTTGTCCATTTGTTAATGCTTGGAAACTAGTGGGGAAACTCAGAGAACTATAAAAGTCATTGGAATCAAGGGGAAAGACTGGCTTGGGAGTCACCTCTCAGGGCTGAAGTTGCCCTGATATAAGAGTCACACCTGCGCATCAGGTCCTCCTTGTTTCTCTCAAGAGGACTCGGTGCCCTCCTCTGACTTAATTGGGCATTTAATTGGGTTTATGGTTCCAGAGGGTTAGAGTGCAGTGAAGGTATGGAGGTAGGAAGAGCTGAGAGCTCACATCTGGAGCCACAAGTAGGAGGCTGAGAACACAATAGGAATGACACAAAAACCTCAAGCCTGCCTCCTGTGACACATCTCCAACAATGTGGCACCTTCTCATCCTTCCCAAACAGGCTCACCAACTAGGGACCACGTATTCAAATATATGAACCTATGGGGCCACTTTCCTTCAAACCAGAGCAGTCCATGTGATTCTGTAGGCTGACAGAGTGAAGAGCTCTGCTGGGCAGACCCTTTCCTTGTTTTTTCTACTTTAGAAATTATAGCCAGTAAACCAACCTATGCAGATACTCTGAAGTGCTTTTTTGTGTCTTGGATGGTTTGTAATGATTTTTATCTTTTCAAATATTCATCATTCTGTCATAGTAAAAACATTTGATATACTGTCTTAGGATTTTCTGAATGGAAGATCCCTGGATTTTTTTTTTTAATCTTTTAAATAAAAGCCGTGTATGTATGTACAGTTTTAAAAGTAAACACTTACAAGATTGCTTGTTTTGTTTTTGAAGTGGATGACGATGACAGTGACACCACCACCAACAATAACAACAAACTGCTTAACCTTTGGTTTCTTTGCTCATTTTCCCCTTTCTTTCTGTGTTTTAGGTGACTCTTTGGATACTCTGGTTTATGGACTTTTGAGCATGTCTCCAGCTGTGGGAAGTGTGGCTGCCTTGCTGGTTGTGCCTTCTGCCTCCCCAGCAGGAGCTACTCTTGCTATCTTTGTCAGTGTGACTGGTCACCATGGTGACACATAGTGAATTGTGATTGTCTTCCCTGCCCTGTGCAACCTTTGTTTTCTATGCACCTTGCACCAGTGCATTCCAGACTCTCCCTGAGTTATCTACATTTCCTCTCAGGATCTGCTGAGATGTAGTGGTGTTTGACTAATGTCCTAACATCCTTTGGCCAGCAGGGTTGCCAGTTGAACTGCTGAGTTGAACAGAAGAAGATTTTAATAACCACAGAAAAATAACAACAGCCCATTGTAGAAAGTCCATCATAACCCAGCAGTAAGAGCTTTTTGTCTGAAAACAAAAACAAAAACATGTTTTCTCTTGCTACTAAGATAAATAAGGTTTAGGGCTGGGAATGTAGCCTGGTGGTGGAGTGCTTGCTGAGCATGCTCAAAGACTCAGATCCTACCCCAGCTCCACAAAAGGGAAAAAAACAGGGAAAAATGGGAAAATGAGACCGAGAAATGAGTTTCTTTGCTCAAGCTTGCGAAGTCCACGGGATAGGCAAATGTATGCATCGTCTTAATGCTAGGAAGCTCCATAGTCACTGATGGACCAGGTATGGCTTAATGAACGATCCCAGATGCCTAGCTGGGCATAGCTCTGAAGGCCAACTATTTTGGAAGTGTTTCCTAAAGCAAAGGGAACTGTACAGCATGCAGAAGGCATGGTTCGGAGTTCAATGCAGCTATCAGGAAGTGTGACAGGGTCCAGCTGATCAAGAACAGCAAGAAAATCAGAGCTTTGGTGCCCAGTGATGGCTGCTTATACGTCACCGAGAAAGCAATAATGTTCTGGTTGCTTGACTTGGTCAAAACATGTAGTTGGTGATATTCCTGGAATCCAGTTTAAGGTCGTTAAGCAGCCTGTGCCTCTCATTTGGCTCTGAAAAAAGGGCAAGAAGGAAGGTTATGGTCAGACGTTTTGTGAAGGAAATGCTGTGATAATACATTTTCATATTTAAAAAACTGGAAATGAAGCCAAGAGGGAAGCTGTCTAATAAAGTGCCAGTGGCTTATTTATTTTAAAATCACTCATGAATTTTACCTCAATTTATAAACCATTTTAACCTAAATATCCTGAAGTTAGAAGCTAGTGGCTGTGTGCTACATCATTGGGGGGGTGGAGGGTTGAAGATAAAATCAAAATTAAATTGTGTTTCCAGCCATACACAATGATGCATGGATTTAATCCAGAGGTCCAGCCTGGTCTACTGAGCAAGTTCTACATAGGGAGATGCTGGCTCAAAAAAAAAAAAAAAAAAAAAAAAAAAAAGTTTCTATCATTTGTCTAGGAGCCTTGTAGAAATTTACATGCATGATTCTGCATTTTTTGAGTGTCAATTCATATTGGGAAAAAGAAGTTAAGATCATGGCCCAGGGTGGCAAGTGGAGTTGATGTTTCTCTCTGCTAGAGAAAGTTAAAGGATTTGAAATGGATGTAATGAGCAAGCCTCTTAGCATCAGGATAGTTTTACGATGACTAGAGAGGACAAAGTTTGATGCAAGCACCAACTTTTGACTCTTTAATTATTTCTGTAATAAAAGTAAGAGAAAGTTATGGAATGTGGCATGGTTCCTATAAATGTATATATACTATTGATGTATTGCTAATCTTTCATATAGAAAACACCCCCTCTTTCAGTTTATTATACAGTATATGGTATTTGACATTTTGGTGGTAGGAATGTCCAACCTTTTGATACAGCAACATGACTCTTGTTATTTACAAATGTGTTAGACTACACTTATAGGTATCCAAGAATACACGTAGCCTATAAGATGAAGGCTGTGTAAGCTGAATAATAGCTGCATCAGATTATGTGAACTGAAGCTATACAGCAGGCTTCAAATCCAGGCCCTGCCACCTATTAGTGAAGCTTGCTGGGCCTCATTGTTCTTATTTGTAATGTGGACAGAATAGCAGGCATGCTGCGATTAATGAGAATTAATACATGTAAAAGTTCTGAAGTATTGCTTGGTGTAGTGGGAGCTCAATAAAGGTTTTCCTTTTCTTTTGTATACTCTCAACTAGGAGATTGAATCCACGTCTATTTCTACATGTGTGTCTTGCTAGAGACCAAACCCAAGGTCTCAAATACAGTAGTCAAATGCTCTACCACGGTGCTAGCTATATGGCAGCCCTCAAAAGATAGCACCTGTTTTTGTTTCTAATCAGTTAAATTCAGTCTCTTAAGTGACTATTTAGAGCAGTGGTTCTCAACCTGTGGGTCTTGACCCTAGCTCCAATCAGTGGTCTGAAGAGTATTTAATTTTCAAAAGAGATTTAATTTTATTTTTATTTGTGTATATGTATGTGTCCCTCCAGTGTGTGTATGTATGTATGTGCATGGATATAAATGTGTATGAGCCTTTATCTGTGGAGACTAGAAGAGGTCATTGGAGCCCTGGAGTTAGAGTTAAAGTTGGAAGGGTTGTGAGCCACTTCCTTGCGTTTACTTTTTTAAGGCAGTTTTCCTTGGTCAGGACCATGTGGCTGTGATACGAGCTCTCTCCCCAGTTGTGATTTTATTATCTGCAGCTTGAAACTTGCCAGATCTCTGCAGACTGAGGTTCTGATTGTCATTGCTAAGTATCTTTTACCCTTCATTTAACAGATCACCATTCAGGATTTTGAAGGTCACTGACCCTGATGGTGGTGGTGAGCCATGGCTGCCGATGATAAAGTTGCTATCCTAACGGATGATGAAGAGGAGCAGAAGAGAAAATATGTTCTTGCTGATCCCTTCAACGGCATCTGCAGGGAACCAGAACCACCTTCTAACGAAACTCCCTCTTCCACAGAGACTTCCGCCATTCCCGAGGAAGAAATAGACTGGATAGAGAAACACTGTGTGAAAATCAACAATGACCTTCTCATCTCCAAGGTGTTTTATTTTTTCTTTTACTCCGCCTATGGCTCTCTTTACCCCCTCCTACCTGTGTATTATAAACAGCTGGGAATGTCACCTAGCCAGAGCGGACTGTTGGTGGGCATTCGTTACTTCATTGAATTCTGCAGTGCTCCCTTCTGGGGTGTAGTTGCAGATCGTTTCAAAAAGGGCAAAATTGTCCTCCTCTTTTCGCTTTTGTGTTGGGTTTTGTTCAACCTGGGCATTGGATTTGTCAAACCTGCTACCTTGAGATGTATACCAAAGATCCCCCCAACAGCTCACCCGACCAATGTAAGTCACCCAGTAACCATCCTGCCAATGAACTCCTCCACTGTCGCTTTCTTTACCACACCACCAAAATCACGTGAGAAAAGGAACCTGCCATTGTCTGGAACAGGGTCCAATATCTCGGTCATAGATCTCTTGTCAACAGCATTGACTTTGACCAGTGAACCCACACTACGGCCCCAGACAGAGGGAATTACCCACCATGTTATAGACTTGATTTTGAACACAAGCACAGTGACTCTGCCCCCCACAGGAAATGTCACCAGGGAGACAACCATTGCTGTGGTCACCACCACCAAATCTTTACCATCTGATCAAGTCACCCTTGTTTATGACCAACAGGAAGTTGAGGCGATATTCTTGGTTATCTTGGTGGTTGTCATAATAGGAGAATTTTTCAGTGCCTCTTCTGTCACGATTGTAGACACGGTAACCCTCCAGTACCTGGGAAAACACCGAGACCGCTATGGGCTACAGCGTATGTGGGGCTCCCTGGGCTGGGGCCTGGCCATGCTGTCTGTGGGCATTGGGATTGACTACACTCATATAGATGTACTCATTGATGGGAAAGGGTGTAAGCCTCCCGAGTACCGGAACTACCAGATCGTCTTCATTGTCTTTGGAGTTCTCATGACCATGGCCCTGATCGTTGCCACTCAGTTCCGGTTCCGCTACAACCACTTCAACAATAGTGATGGTAAAGGGAAAGAGGTGGAGATCCCACAGGTGGAAAGAGACAACTCCACAGAGTCCTCCGAAGAGACTCCAACTGCCGCGACTCACTCACAGGCCTTCAACTTCTGGGACTTGATAAAGCTGCTGTGCAGTGTGCAGTATGGCTCGGTGCTGTTTGTGGCCTGGTTCATGGGCTTTGGATACGGCTTTGTGTTCACCTTTCTCTACTGGCATCTGGAAGACCTGAATGGCACTACAACCCTCTTTGGGGTCTGTTCAGTCCTGAGTCATGTGTCTGAGTTGACCGCTTACTTCTTCAGCCACAAGCTTATTGAGTTGATTGGCCATATCAGGTATGAGAATGCTTACTGTTGGCTGCTTCTTGGCAACTGAACTTTTCTACTTCCAAGTGTAGCTTCTTAAGAGTGGTATGCTTTGGGTGGACCTATGTTGGAGTGGAGCTTTCTGCTACTCCTCCTCCTCCTCCAAACAGAAATAAAAGGGAGTAAGACACGGGCTTAGCTGGATTATCTAAGAGATACAAACAGGAGGCTGTAATAACTCCCATACCCCCGAAAGACATATAGGTATGAGGTTGTGTATTAAGGGGCTCTGACAACTAGTATTTCCAAGTATCAGTGTAGTGAACTCTGTTACTCCCTGAAGCTCAGGGGCTTATCTGTCTGTGGCACTTATGAAGGATGGTTTTAGTGGATAATAATTGTCTTTCTCCAGCCTTTACACAGTTTCAGATACCTACTAATAGTGTACAGCTAGGGACTGGGGCATATAAGCAATGCCAGAGGCTGGGCATGTAGCTCAGCGACAGAGCCCTTGTGAATGTGAGTTTTGATCCCCAGAACTGCCAGGAAAATAAAAAAGAAAGAAAGGGAGAAAAATATAACTGTTATATTCAATAAAATTGTGACGTAACATACCATAGTCCTCTAATCCATGGTTTTATATGAAAAAGATTCTCATGTAACATTTCCACTGATTTAACTTAGTTTTTGAAGTTTTATGTGTCTTCATGACCTGAAGTTTCTTATGTTATCCTTTTAGTTAAAATAAAATAGACAACTGCCTACCTTTTCTGTAGTGTAGTCTTTACCATTAGCAACTTGTAAAGAAGATCAAAAAGTACCTGGCTCTAAAGTCTTTCTAGCTCTAAAATGGGGAGTGAGCTACACTTAACACTTATGCTATAGAAAAGTGCGACAGATCTGTCCATAAACTACTAAGTTGATCTCACTGAACAGCGGTGTGTTGTGTGTCTGTGATACTCCTTAGATCTGTGTTGCCATAGGGCATTTTGCAGGCATCACAGTGGGAAGGCTTGGAAAACAGTGAAGTTTATTCATTTTAAGAAGAGAATGTTTTCTAATTTAAAGTTCCAATGAGAATCACACTTTCCCATAAGTCATTGTGAAGAGTCTTTCTTTTGTGGTTTTCTTCGTGAGGTTATGCCCTGTTCATTTTCTTGCTCATATCTTTGATTGTGTGCTGTCACTAAAAGCCAGGCAGCGTATGGATGGTTCCCAGAATTTGAGCTCAGAATTTTTATATATATATATATATATATATATATATATATATATATATATATATATATTTTTTTTTTTTTTTTTCAAATAGGCCCTCCTTATATCTAAAAAAAAAAGACACCTTCTGGGTATATGAAAAAATATTTTTCTTTTTTTGTTTTTTTTGTTTATTTATTTTCTAGTACTGGGGATTGAGCCCAGGGTCCCATGCATGCTGGGTAAGCACTCAGCCACTGAGCTATCTTCCCAGGCCTTAGATACATACCTTCCATAACAAAATCATAGTCAATTCACTGCCCTGTTTGGCAATTCAATGAGCTTACCCTTGTAGTCTTCCTTTCTAAGCAGTAGCAATAACTACTTAGAAATCTACAGTTCACATAAACTTATTTCCCTGTTTTATGCTTATATGTATGTATATGTAAACTTCTCCCTTTTCCTGTTTAGTGATGTGATCAAGAAGGGGGTTCTTGTGGTTCCATAGTTGCTCTCAAGAGAGCTTTGAGGATTCCATCAATGTGAGGTTATTCTCCCATTTTGCTTTTAAATTCTGTCCATTAAAATATTAATTAGACTCTTGAGGGATAGCTGAGTTGGTTAAAATGTTTTCTATGCAAGCACAAGCACCTGAGTCTGAATTCCTAGACTCCACATGTAATCTGGATGTGGTAGTGTGGTAGTGTGTCTGAAATTCCAGCACTCTGGCGGAGGTGGGAGGAGGGGTGAGCTCACAGGCTAGCTTAGTCTCTCATACACAGCACAGAAACAGCAGAGAGACCCCGACTCAAACAAGGCAGATCCTCTGACTTCACACACATGCCTGTCATATGTGCATCTGCAGTCACAAACATGACCATTCATGTACAGTCACACACATCATACACATACAACATACAAAACATGTTACTAATTACAAAATTCTAATAGTTACAATAAGATTAAGCCCACACTTGTACTCAGAGACAGAGGGCTGTTTCTCTGGGTATCAACTTTGAGAGCCCAGTCAGGACGGTTGTTGAGCCGTGGGAGTTGAAATGTGTAAAGATGATCACTCAAGTTTTTGTTGGAAAAATATCAGTACATGAAAAAGCCTAGAGAAGTACTTTCTAAGAATTTTAAACTTTATACAAATTCATAAATCTCCTGGAGTATTTCTGTGCATTTTGTTGTTATTTGGTTCCTATTGAGAATTTTCGGAGTTAACAATAATGTAAAAATTTGAAAATAGATAGTTGCAACTATGACTTCATAAAAAAATTGTGCATGTGTGTATGGTATGTGTGTGTATATGCATACATGTGGAGACTATATTAGGTGCCATCCACCTTGTTTTCCTTTTCCTTTCTTTTTCTCTTTACTTTTGGGGATGGGTGTGGGGCTTGGGGTAAGATATCACTGGGTAGCTCTGGCTGATTTAGAAGCCTTTATGTAGACCAGGCTGGCCTCAAACTCACATAAATTCACCTGTCTTTCCCTCCTGAGTGATGGGGTTAAAGGAGCCAGCCACCATGCCTGGCTCTCCTTGTTTTTCTTAAAACAGGATCTGTCTCTAGTCTGGGATTTGCCAATTAGTCCAGCAGGCCAGAGAGCCCAGGAATCTGTCTGTCCTTCTCTCCCCAGTCCTGGGATACAAGCACGTGCTGCTGTGCCTGGTTGTTTACATGGGTTCTGGGTATTGAACACGGGTCCTCATTCTTGGAAAGCGAGTATTTCATGATGATTAATCTTTCTCACCAGTCTACTGTTTTCACAGATTGTTTAGGTAGCTTCACAATGAAGACAATTTCACAGGAAAACATAGTTTTAAAAAACTGTCTATCTAGTTTTGAACCATTCAGTAATTAAACAGTTCCACAATTGTACACAGTGTTTCAAGGAAAAATTCAACAGTCTAACATACAGAGGCACAGAATAAATAGTCTCTGATTGTGGCCTTGGAGTTTGTCCTTCTTTGTAAGGTAACTTTGCCAGGCAAATATGATTCTTAATGTTTGCACTAAAAAGTCTTTTTTATTTGAAGTCATAAGACTTTGGAATTTACTGCAAGTATATTTCTAGCCCTGTTTATGTCAGGATGGTTTACTGGAGTTCTAAAGATAGCATAAGAGCATCTTTATCTGATGAACACTTAAAGACTGATGAGTAGGTTGTGACTGAAAATAAATCCCACTAAGTCATTGTAAATTTATAAGCCATCATTACTCAGTATGTGGCTACCACCTATGTTATTCTAGTTAAATTTATTTTCATTTAGGGGCTCTATGAAAATTCACTCAATCACTTTGTCCCAAAATTCTCATATTTAAGGTCAGTTCTGGCATGCAATATTAGAGGGAAGAAAATATTACCCACTGTTTTCTATGTATTAGATACTTATGTATGTACTTAATACTAGCTATGTACCATGGGCTAGCCAGATAGTTTGACAAAGATGACACAGGCAACAAGAGGAGCTCCAGGCATCCAGAGGGAAAGACTGCAGGAAGACCCAGGACAGGTAGGAAGTGCAGAGCTGCACCTCACTGAGGATTTTGGAAAGAATACACACCACAGTATACTCATTGGAGGAACACTGAGCCTAGAAGAGGGAGACATACCATCTCTATATGTGTCTACATTTGCTTGTTTGCTTCTCATACTTTTCCTTGTTTCTACCCATCTCTTGCTTCTGGACCTGACGCCTCTGCAGAGCACTGATTCCCAAGGCTGTGCTTCCTGGGGTCTGCCACCCTGTCTTCTTCAGAGATCAGCGAATGTATTGGTTCTTCACCAGCAGACTTCTAAGAGGGCTGTTACAGTTCCCCATACCCAGGCTGTGTCTAGATCAGTGACATCAGACGCCAGTGTGTATTTTCCAAAGTCCCTAGAGGGTTTCACTCTGCAGCCAAAGTTAAGAAATGCTGGACTAATTAGATGCATGGCTGACAGGAAGTCCGGAAAGATCCAGATTTTTTTTTTCCTTCCCGGAATGTGTAGCATGGCCTATACCTTTCTAACCTTTGCACTATATTCCTTAATCCTTCTAAGTGGTCCTTTCCTTGCCTGCAGGACTTCTCACACATACCTGTGGTAATTGGTACTCAGGAAAACTGGCCTTGTAGTAGGTCATTCCACTGCTTTTCTCTGGCTGGAAAAGACAAAGCCTATTGAAGGTTAAACTTATGCTGGCACGAGCAATGTGACCTTTCTTTGGTGGCAGATGGGAATCGTAGCAAGGTTCAATGCAAGCAAGGTCTCATTTTTCACATGAGATGGCCACTACACTACAGAGTGTGGCCTACAGCCAACTCTGAAGTTGGGGCCTACGGAGAACATTCTTAAAGAGTCCCTGTGGGAGGCAGTAACTGTTTGAACTGCAGAAGTAGCAGCAGAAATGGACACTTTGGGAAGGTGAAGCTGATGAACTGGATCAGTAAGTGGGAGGTTACAGACCCTGATGTGTCCAGGTAGGGTGTGGTAATAGGAAATCCAGAACAGAGAGAGTTGAAGAAAAGGGGAAAACATAATGACCTAGATTTAGTGTTGGGTTTAATTTGGAGTTGGAATATGCTACAGGGAACTGTCAGACACACAGTTAACTATTCTAAACTTGGGCGTGAAGATTTGAGACACTTTAAATCACAAGCATAGATAAGATTGCTAAGGAAATCTTACAGGCTAAAAAAGGTAGTGGGCTGTGGAAAATCAATTACAGTTCTCTCCAAGATAGCATAGCAAGTCCCTGATGGTGTTGAAATATTGGTCTGTGACTTCCGGCTTCAAGTAATTCCCTGTATGCTGAAAGCACGCAGTGTTTTAGGGATGTGCTATGGACTTTATGTAGCTAGTTTTCCACATCTGGCTTCAGAAGGAGTTGACTTTCAAACATCCTCCCATATCACTGTGAGGGCCAGTGGCCTGGTTTATGAAAGGCTGCTTCATAGCAGATGCTAGCACAAGCTGAGCTAGGTAGCCCATCTCAACCCAGAGCTGCCACTTGACAGTACTCGGCAAGTTAGGGAGCTTTCATGTCTGTTATGTCCTCTGCTGATGGGCATGGTGCCTGCCTATTGAGCATGGCTTATGGCGGCTACATGGAACATGGCAGTTTCTCATTGTAGTGACTGGTACATTGAAGGGGTCAGCTAATGTTTAATTGTTTAGTTAAGTTTCTTGTAGCTGCATGACCCATTGGATCTAGTAAAAGTGCAGGTAACAATAGAACATCACTAGTGTGTGGATCAGCAAGCTGCCAGGTCAAGGTGCACAGGGTCTCCCAAACAGCTGACATCTTCCTCAAACATCTTGGTCAAATCAAGATTTTTTTTTTCTATCAATTTATAGTGATTGTAGATTGTCAGATGAAATGGTATTATACTGAACTGGTTGAATAGTAACTGACAAAGCCGAGAGAGAGAGAGAGAGAGAGAGAGAGAGAGAGAGAGAGAGAGAGAGAGAGAGAGAGAGAGAACAGAAGACAACTACTTCAGGTTTCCTTCCTCAGATGCCATTCACTTTGTAGGGAAGACAGGTTCTCTCTCTGCCCTTGACTTTTCCAGTAGGGTAGACCAGCTGGCCAGTGAGCCCCAAGGAGCTAGTTGTCTCTACCTCTCCAGCACCCAGGATTACAAGAACATGCTACCACACCTTATATTGGTTTGGGGTTCAAACTCAGCAAGGACATTGACAACTAAATTATCTTCCCAGCCTAGAATTTTAAATCCTTATAAAACATGAGATGGTCTTAGAAATCAGTCCAGTCTAATTAAAATTAATTAGTTCCAAATAAGCAAGTACCTTTACCTTTGGTGAGTTGATGGAGTCTAGCTAGCTAAGTAAAATAAAGCATACTAACTTGGCAATGGGAAAGTCATGCCTTGTTTCCTCCGCCTGAGCTGTTGGAGTAGTTGACTGTTCTTCATCGTCACACAGAAGGCAGGGATACAGTGTGGTCAGAGCTGCAGTCTTGCTTCCGGTGTCAGTGTCAGTGTAGAGAATGTGAAATGATGACTGGTCTGTTGTAGGAATTAGGTGTTTACCTCCAAGATCTGAGCAGGTGGATTGCAGTCAAAATGACCGTGTCCTTTGCCTTCTGTGTAAAGGAGACCATCATCACCCTGGAAGCCTCTATTTTGCAGTGCTCGGTTTTGTTATTGCTTGTCATACTTTTTCATTTGTGCCATGAAAAAAGTATGGTGAAGCACTGCAGAGGTGAAATGTTCTGGCCAGCCAGCCAAACACTTGTATTGAATGTTTACATCAGTGTGTGCTTTTAACAGTTATAGTATTGAAGAATTGGTGTGTGGCGAGCAGCCCAGTTCTTCCAGAGGCAGTTTCATAAAGACTGTGATTTTGTGCGGTTCTGAATTCTGTTTCTTCAGTTATTAAATTCCAAGCTCTTCATGACATTATTTTGCCCATTTTACACTATATTTAGATATATTAATTCTCACATGCTAAGATTAACTAGATTGAGATAAAATCATTCAGATCCCTCATTTAAAGACTTTGCCTGGCAGCTTTGGCCTTGGAGCCTGTGCGGGCTTCCATCCTGTGTCAGGTCCGTACCTAACTAGACAGTGCTGGGTGTGCTGGGTGTGCTGGGTGTGCTGGGTGTGCTGGGTGTGCTGGGTGTGCTGGGTGTGCTGGGTGTGCTGTTGGGTGTGCTGCTGTGTGTTCCGTGCGTGCTGCTGGGTGTGTTGAGCTGCAGTTTTATTTAACTATAAGTCTGGATGGCAGTAATTACAGAGGAATTAGTGGGAATTTCATAAGCATTCATGTACATCACTTAGTGTGGGTCGGGTAGAGAGCGAAGATGGGGGAAAGAGACGGGTCTGCTGTTACTAGCTGTAATACTTGAGTGTGAGGTTTTTAAATTTTTAAAATTTAAAAAATAATATTATTGTGTGTGTGTTCACATGATGTTTCTGCATGGGCTACGTTGTGTGTGTGTGTGTGTGTGTGTGTATCAGTGTGTATCAGATAAAACCTCCAGCACACAGTTTTCTTCTTTCACTTTCATTGGGACCCAGGAAGCGAACTCAGGTCACTCAACCTGCCCAGCTCGTACCTGCTGGGCCATCGGCTATCCTAAGTAACTTATTTTCAATTTGTCAGAGTAGTAAGGAAAATACAGGAATCACACAGTTTGCATACTACAAAGTAGACTCGAATACGATTAGTTCTAGGCTCTCTGCTTACTCATTTAGTGTGGGGCTGCGTGTGACTACCACGACCCATGTGTGGAGGGAGAGTGGAGTCTGCTTATGGGAGTCAGGTCTTTCCTTCACCATGTAAGCCCTTGAAGTGAAGTGCATGCCCATCAGGTTTGGTGGCATGAGCACCTTGCTGACCCTAGGTGCCTTTTTCCAGGATGCCCTCTTTTACAGAAACAATGGTACATTGTGCCCAGTTTAAAGACAGGGGTGGGGGGCTCTGCCAGACTTTGCTAGCCGGTGCTCCTTAGAGCCACGGGGACAGATCTTGCTGGTTAAAGTGCTTGCTTTGCAAGTATGAGGACTTCCGTTCAGATCCCCAGAAACCATACAAAGCTGGAAAGATAGCACATATCTGTATTCCTGGCATCTCCACAGAGAGATGAAAGGCAGAGTAGGAATCCCTGGAAGCTCCTGGGCCACCCAGCCTGGTGTGTGCAGGTCCAGAGACCCTGTCTTATGGTGAAAGGCAAGGACCAGCACCAAGATTGTCCTCTGATTTCCACACATGCCAACACACACACACGCACGCACGCACACACACACACACACACACACAGAGGACAGTGTTTCATATGGCAATGCAAGCACAATCATACCTACACAATCACACACACAATCACACCACACACAGAAAGGGGGGAGGGAGAGTGGGAGAAAGAGATATGTTCCACCATCATCATGGAACACAAGAATGAGTTCTCAGTTCTCCCAGGGTTGGTGTCCTGACTAGGGTGAGCCTAGTTGCATAAAAGAGAAAGTAATTTATTTCTTGTAGTGACTCACTGCATACAATCATATTTCTATCCCAGTATCTTCACTTAAAAAACCCATTTATAGAGAAAGTTGGGAAAAAGTGATTCTGTTTTCACTATCATTCTTTCAGAGCTGCTCATAGGGAAGGAGTTATGACTACTGCCCCTGACTGACTGTGTGGATCACAGGGAGGTGGTTTTACCAGTTTTTCTTTAAGCCCCAGATTACAGAACTGCTGTTTTCAAAACAGTCTTCTGTTTTAGACGGGAGATAATTTTTCACAGGAGATTTAGAGCATGTATTAAAGACACTATTGTCAGAAAAAAATGATATGTTATCACATATGCTCAAAAGGCATAAACTTGTATATATTTTTTAAAAAAATGTCTTTGTAAATTGAGTTAACCCTACATGCACATGCACAGGCACAGGCACAAACATATGCACACACGCATGCACATGCATACACACACACACACACACACACACACACACACACACACACACACACAAGCATTCTCTAAAAGAGACACTATTTCCAAACAATGTTCAGACTTCTCTTGACCTGTGATAGGTTGAGTGCCTTGTCTGACTTTTTATTTTGGTGATGACCTTCACAGAGCCAGATGAGGCAATTTCCTCTGATGCAGGTAGGAACCCTGTAGACCTCCTAACTCCCTGGCAGAGGATTTCATCCACCAGAGATACAGCCGCAAGTATCTTACTGTGTGGAGTCCTGCAGTTTTAATTGTCACAGTTCCCTCTAATTCCTGAAAAGTTAACAGAAAGGCAGTTCTAACCAATACAAACAATACCAGCTATAAAATTTGACTAGGCAGCTCACCAGGATCTGACATTGAAAGGAAATTTGGCAATGTCAGTGATATTTCCAAAGTCAAGAGGGCAGTGTGATGCATTCTATCTATAAAGAATCCCGTGAGGCATAAACCCAACCAGGGATTTCCAGTGACCAAAGAGAGGCAATCTGTAGCAGTTACTGACTCCAGGGCAGCACAGCTCGACCCTGGGGACTGGAGAGACCAGGGGATCAGTACTTGATTCCTGGGATAAGTGTGTCCCTGGCTCTTTAGCAGCAATGGCTTGTTTCTAACATTGAACTTCAGCGTTCAACAATACAACACAGTAGAAGACTACACTAACTCTAGTTGTAACAGAACCAGAGTTTAGAAGGTCTGAGGTTTAAGAAGCCAGGAATTTTAGGGGATGAGGATATGGTGACTCCCAGTACCTTGCTGGTCTATGTGAGGCACTAAGGAAGATAATACATCTTTCCTCCTGTTGCCAAGAGACCCTTGTTTAATCCAGTCCTGTTTCTGAAGAAACTAAACAGAACACCCCAATCCAATTTTCTGTGCATGTCTGTGTCTCTGTCTGTGACTTACAGACACATATAAAGTTAATAGGTATTTTTACTTATAAAGTATAAAATAATAGTACAACTGGGTGGGTCTGAGATGGAATTATTAAGGAGGTGATAAAATGAGCCAGCTAGCACTTTTCTTATTAGGAAACAAAGTTAGTGACTTCAGAGTTTTAGATTTGTTTTTATCTGTGCAGATGGGTGAGAAAGAGAAGCCAGGTCAGAACAAGTCCATCACCAGTGTCTCTCCTTTGTTAGTTGTGCAAACTGGAGCATTTTGAAATTAAAATAAGAACAACTCTTGGCTGGTTTTGTCTCTCCAAGTCCACTTTGTAATATTTTGCATATTTTGTAAGTGTAGTACATGATGATAGGAATCAAAAAGGAAAGAAATAAAATACAAGACAAATCATTTACATTCTCTTTAGTGCTCTCTCTCTCTCGTGTGTGTTTGTGTGTATGTATGTATACATACATGTGTGTATGTTAGAAGACAAGTTTTTCTGCTGGTCCTCCTCAGTTGCTGTCCAGTTTTTTTGATACAGACTCTCATGGGCCTGGAACTCACCAAGTAAGCCAGGCTTGCTGACCAGTGGTACAGAATTTGCTTGCCTAACTGGAAGTGGGGCCTGCCACTTCTAGTATGTTGTTTTTATAATGGGTTCTGGGGATTCAACTTAGATCATGCTTCCAAGGCTAGCCTTTTAACAGTCAGGCTACTAACCTAGCCCCCTTAGTGTCATTTCTTAAGGCCTTGGGAATATAATATACACATTCAATCTCTGTGATAGCTTGCATACAGCATAATTGTAACTAGCTATTATTGTTTTTATGTGGGTTGGTTTCTGTTTCTCAATTCCTTTTCAATTCTGCCTTCATGTCAATACATATCAGAAAAGCTTCTTGGAGTTATTTCAAGTTTAGAATATCATTACTAAAGTGTATGAAGTAAAGTCTGAAAAAAATATAAGAACTCGTGATTAGAACTCAAAAGGAAGTGATTTGACTCTTATGTCCTTTGAAAGAACATCTTTGCAAAAATATATCTGTATAATATAGCCTAGCCCCCAGGCTGACTTATTAATACGGGTTCACTTGGAACCCAGCATTTATAGCTCACAACAAAAGGCCACTGTTCCAAGAACAAAAAGAAATCCATGGTTTCCAGTTGTTAGCATTGTGTTCTCTTCCACCTTCAGGGTTGATGAGGCACTTGAAGGCTTAAAGAGAACAGGACTGACTTGTTACACTTCCATAGCTGTGAGACTGTCACCTGTTCCTGTTCTCTACATGCCAAGGTGGTAGCCAAGGTGTACTGGACAATGGTGAAGACTGTCCCTACATGTCTCTGTTTACACAATCACAGTGAGACTCATCTAGTAGTGTGTGCTAATCTTAAGCTTGACCTTCCAAGTGACCTAAGAATTACATAAGGTAAAGGAACATCTAGACACACACACACACACACACACACACACACACAAGAAACATGTGGCCAAATTGTATGTTTCCTGTCCTTTTCCTACAGCAAAAAACAGACCAATGACATTCAGTATGATGTCGTCATAAGAAGGAATTGCATGCAAGAGGTGGACTAAACATGTCAGCATAGAAGGCTCCCAAAATACCAAAACAAAATTAAGTGGGAAATGTCTGAATGATATGCTTCGATACATTTATTAGGTTCTAACAATACATAAAATATTAAATGTTTAAAATATCATTTAAATTGATTAAATTTAATATTTTTAAATATTAAAAGTTGAGCATTTTCATGGATAAATGAACATATTTAGAAAAATACTGAATGGAGAGACACAGAATACATTCTAATTGTTATGGGACTTGGATATTTTTTTAAAACAAGATGTAAGGAAGCCGGGCAGTGGTGGCACATGCCTTTAATCCCAGCACTTGGGAGGCAGAGGCAGACAGATTTCTGAGTTCGAGGCCAGCCTGGTCTACAGAATGAGTTCCAGGACAGCCAGGGCTACTCAGAGAAATCCTGTCTTGAAAAAAACCAAAAAACAAACAAACAAACAAACAAACAAACAAACAGACATACAAAAAAGATGTAAGGAAAGGGAAGCAGAGAAAACCCACGCTGTTTGACAAAGTCCTGTCCAAGAAAGAAGGGAAATGGGTCTTAAGTTTCCATTTCTTGGTGCTCAGTATTCTCTGCATTTTCTTTTGTTTGTATTTCCTATTGGAAAAATAGTTTGAATCTTTTGTCTCCTTATATATAACCATTCTACTATTGAAGTCAGTGTAGCCGTGTCTTAAAGAGGTATATCCTTCCAAATACATCGGGTATACACTAGGAAGTTTGTATACTTACTAGGCTTATAACTACATTTGCCCTAAATAGCATGGGCATGAATTATTAAAATGTGCTTCACATTATTACCATAGACTCTGGCTCTATTTTCTTTTATTTAGTAATGAGACTTGGTCATATTTATCTACCTAATTAAGAATTTATGTTCTACGGTGTCCGACAACAACAGCCCAAATCTGAGTAGTATTTACAGTTCTTTTTTATAAAAGGGGGTGGGGTTGTAAGGGTTGTTGAGGATGTGCAGGGACGCGGGTTTGATCTCTAAGCAGGGTAGAGTAAGAACGGGGGTGGGCTAAAGCTCACGTGAGGATATGAAAAAAGCCAAGTAATGTGCAGTCTGAACAGCTGTGTGATTGCTTGATTCCTTTAGTGCCAGTCTACTTCCTATCAGGTGAACCGAAAGCCTAAGTCACCAGTTATATTTCTACATATCCATGGAAATAGTTAAAGAATTGCCATTATATGATTTAGAAGAGAAGAAATCCCTAGAAGCTTTTTTGTTTTGTTTTGTTTTTGTTTTTGTTTTTGTAATCTCTTTCTCTAAAGCCTTTTTAACCTAAGGAAGGAAAAAAGAAACATAATTCATTCTTATTTCTGAACTATTAAATGCTATTCTTTGGTGACTTTTTACTGAAAACCTATCTGAAAGACTCTATAACAGTCGCCAGTTATTAAATCTTTACTTTCCTTGGAAAACAACACGCAGAATGTGGTTCTGGCATTAACAACGGAAGATGAACTTTTGACTATACCCCCTGGTTTTGTGTCTTTGTTCCATGCCCCTGTGTGTTGTGGTTGTCTGTGGAGTTGTGAGTGTGACTGATAGACTGGTGGTCCAGTCCTGGGTTACCTCCACGGCCAGGCTTCCATTCCATTTAGGAAACTGAGAAAGAGTGAAGTAGATCAGCTTAGGCTTCACTCCGGCCACCAATCTAAGCCTTAGATGGTTGGGTAGGTATGGCAGCCGCCATGTTTGCTCTTTCTTGTCTCCATTTTTGTGAGTTTCAAGTTTTTTTGTTGGTGAAACTGGAGCGACAACTGTACCTGAGTCCACTGCATGTTTAAAAGCCAGTGAGTCACGCACAGTATTGACTAAGTGCTCAGCTAGGAACAGGAAACACTATAAGTTCACTCCTTGAGCAAATGTTTATCAACTACACAGTCTTGGCAGGCACTTTTGTAGATGTGGGCAGATATGCAGTGTATAGTATGACAGACGAACAGGCTTCATGGACTACTGTTCTATTGGGGTGGGCAATAAAGAGTAAACATTATTTTAATTTCATGACATGTGAAACATCCCAAATCAGCTAAGGAGAGAGAGTGGGCTTAGTGTGGGCAGGCCAGTGTGTGGGTGTGGGTGCTTCCTCCAAAGAAGTATCGTTCAGAGTCCTGCACATTAAGATGTGAGGGACAAAGAAAATACAGGAGTGTGAATGGCCTAAGTCATAAAGAACAGTAGGTGAGCAAAGCAGGCAGGAGGCCTGGATGGCTCAAGGATCTCAGGAACAGCGACATTGTTCTTCTAAGGAGGATGGAATTTGAGCAGGGGATGACATAAACAGTCTTTTCTTTCTTTGAAAAAAAGTTGATGAATATCTGAATATAAGAACTGATATTAAAAGGATATCTGTGTGCCTGTTGGTGTGTATGTATATGTGTCTGTGCATGTATGTGCGTATGCCTTTAGGGGCCAGCGGGCGACATCTGGTGCTTTGCACTGTCACCTTATCAGCCGAGCAAGGGCCACTCACTGATTGGCTGACTGGTTGGCCAATGAGCATCAAGGATTCTCTGGCCTCTACCCAGCCATGTGAGCTGGGGTTAGAGCTCACAGGAGCACGCTTGAACTTTACACGGGTGCTAGAATCCGAACTCAGGCTTTTGTGGCAGGCGCTTTACTACCAAGCCTTCTCTGCAGCCTCTTTTCTTGTTTTGACTTAATACAAATTATTTGATTTAAGTATTTATGTTGCTATAAATCTAGAATGGTCCATTTTACTTACATCTTTGGACTTCAGAGGAAATATGAGTTGTTCTTTTTTTTTTTTTTTATTGAACTAAAGTCAGTACTTTGTGTGCTCTTAATTCAGTTGACAATTTTTTACTCTATTTTAACAGCATCAAGATTCCTGAAATTCCCTATAATCTAGAGCATAAGCAAAATATCAAAATATGGTAACAATCTCTCATTGCAATTAAATATAATTTTAGGATAAGACAATGTGAATAGTGGTGGCAATAGTGGTGGCTATACTACCATTTACATGCTTATTACATACCAAGTGTTTTGCAGGAATGTGTTAAATGCTTTATCAGCACTTGTTAGGTGTTGCTATGTACACTTTAAGATGAGAGTTGTAATTGTTCATTGTAATTGGTGACACAGCTCATTAATAAATTGACAGTATGTGTGTGTCCAACCCCTGACATTGTGACATCACCTTTTCAACTATGTTGAGGAACTTCACTATTAAATTATAAAAATAAAATTGAAAGGAAGTCTCAGTAACACCTTTAGTAAGTCTGTGGTTGTATGACTTCATGTTGGGGCATCCTGGTGGTTCTGGGCTCCTGGTGGATTATTGGTTGGACATGCTGAAAACCAGCAGACCTCAAAGCCCCACTCTCAACTCTCAATTTATAAGTTAGCATGGCAAGAACCGTATTCCTTTATGGAACCCATTTTTACCCTTTAGTCATCTTTTCCTCTTGGACTGAACAATGTCTAGCCCAACTGTCAAATCTCAGGCACCTTTGAGACAGCTGTGCTGCGGAGGGCTGGGCTATGTCCTCCTATGAACTGACCTGTTGACACTTGATCTGTTATTGGGATGCTGCCTAGAGATGAAGCCTTTCCAGGCTATTAGGGCTTCGGTGAGGTCATAAACACACGGGATTACTGCTTATCAGACGTGTGCGTGTGTGCTCATTTCTTTTCCTGTTTGTTGGTTCCCTTCCTCCCCGACTCTCTCCCTCTCCTCTTCTCCCCCTCCATTCCCTCATCCTCCTACATTTTCTGTCCATTTCTCTCCTTCCCTTTCCCTCCCTCTCCTTCTCTCCTTTTTTCTCTGTCTCATTTCCTGGAATGTAAGGAGACTATAGAGAGGGAGCCTTCTATCAGATAGAGAGTTGTCACCAAACACAACCATGGGTCTCCAGGCCCCAGAACTTAGAAATAAACGTCTGCTTTTTACAACCTAGGTACCTTCTTATGGCAGCCTTGGCTAACCTCTCTGCCTTTACATAGAGGCAGGAAGGAAAGCCTGAACTGTATGTAAAGAGATTTCCAAATACTCTCACAGTAAAGGAACTCATGGCTCAGCATAGCCAAACAGCCAAGGAACGAGTCCAGCAGTGGCAGACCTTTCTTCTGCATGTGTATGCGTTCTAGATGACATGTACATTGGTTTGGCAAACCTACTGTGCAAGCCTAAAACAAACAAACAAACAGACAAACAAACAAACAAACAAACATCAAACCAGATTAGTCCATAATCTCCCCTTGCTTGAGAGAAGAGTGAAACTTCAGCCCAGATCATTTGATCATATTTACACATTATTGTCAGTGTAACCATTATAGATGACAGTATGATTTCATTGCGATTAATCAAATCACTGATAACAACTATGGCTATTTTCTTACTAAGTTATTACTGCTAATTGTATTATTCTGGAGGTGTACGATATTTTTAGAAATCAGTTTAAAATGTAGGCAGAACATGATAACACATACTTGTAAAATGAGATTTTTAAGACAGGGAGAGGTATGTGTATGTGTTGGGGGGAGGGAAAGAGAGACAGAGACAGAGAGAGATTTCCCTAAAAGGTAGATAATGGGAGGAAGGGCTGGGATTAGATTAAGGAGCAGGTTGAGTGCTCTGTGCTGAGTACTCTGTGTTGAGTGCTCTGTGCTGAGTGCTCTGTGTTGAGTGCTCTGTGCTGAGTGTTCTGTGCTGAGCTCTCTGTGCTGAGTGTTCTGTGCTGAGTTCTCTGTGCTGAGTGCTCTGTGCTGAGTACTCTGTGCTGAGTGTTCTGTGCTGAGTGTTCTGTGCGGAGTGCTCTGTGCTGAGTGTTCTGTGCTGAGTACTCTGTGCTGAGTGTTCTGTGCTGAGTACTCTGTGCTGAGTGTTCTGTGCTGAGTGTTCTGTGCTGAGTGCTCTGTACTGAGTGCTCTGTGCTGAGTTCTCTGTGCTGAGTTCTCTGTGCTGAGTGCTCTGTGTTGAGTGCTCTGTGCTGAGTACTCTGTGTTGAGTGCTCTGTGCTGAGTGTTCTGTGTTGAGTGCTCTGCGCTGAGTGCTCTGTACTGAGTGCTCTGTGCTGAGTGTTCTGTGCTGAGTTCTCTGTGCTGAGTGCTCTGTGTTGAGTGCTCTGTGCTGAGTACTCTGTGTTGAGTGCTCTGTGCTGAGTGCTCTGTGTTGAGTGCTCTGTGTTGAGTGCTCTGTGCTGAGTGCTCTGTGCTGAGTGCTCTGTGCTGAGTGCTCTGTGCTGAGTGCTCTGTGCTGAGTGCTCTGTGCTGAGTGCTCTGGTTTGAATGTTCTGTGCTCTCTGTGGCTTGTTCCTACCTCCCTTCTTCTCTCACCAGGTAAGCCTGTCCTTGGTTTCTGTTACATAGCTAACAGGAGACTTCTATGTACTGCCTCTCAAAGCTAGCTGGTTGAAGGCAGCCTCCTTTTGGCCTTCAGGAACCCTTCTTCATCCCCTATCTTGCCTCCATTGGATGGATGCCTGTGGTGTCTCCAGCTTCCTCAGTGGGGATAGCCTCTGGGCTCCTTTCTTCCCAGAACACCATTTGCTTCTGGGTAAGGTTTTTTTTTTTTTTTTTTTTTTTTTTTTTTTTTTTTTTTTTTTTTTTTCTTGTGATCCAGAATCTTGGCCCACTGCTGAGTGGCATTTGCTTTTCTACTCTTCTTCTGCCTGCTCTTCTCATTGATTCGTGAAAATTTAAAATGTCAGAAAGATTTCCAAAGCCAACACAAATACATACCAGGCTTCCTTAATCTAAATGCGCAGCCGTGTCCTTTGAAAACACATTAACATGCCGGGCTACTGTCCAGGGACCCACCCTGAAGTAGGAAAACAATACCTGGCTGTCAAGTCCAATAGTGACTCTGTGCTGGATCCCGCCGCCGCCCCAACCCTCTCTTTGCTCATCTGTGAAATGGGCTGCTGGAGTAGCCACTGTGCTTCTCTTAGTTCAAATTCTGGGTCTACTTTATGCTGTGGTTTTGAAAGAAATCACACATCAGACCTCCCCTCCCTAGATGCCCTTATGTTCCATGATGCTCAGACTGTGAGTAGTGGGACTATGTAGGAGACAGTCACACAGTCTTATCTGTCCATCCAGCCAGTGATGGGGCTGTGGTGTATGACTTAGAGCAGTGCCCTTGCACCCGATTGCTGTTCTCCAGAGCTATGTGGCCTCAGTGGAATTTGGAACCTAGAGTCTTACGGGTTTGGGCAGAACTGTCAGGGCATCAGTGTTCTTGCTGAAAGCTCTGAATTTCACTCAGTGCTGGCTTACACAGTTCATTTTCTATTCCGTGTGTGTCGGGGTGGAAGGGTGCGTGAAGTGCCGCAGCACATGTGTGGTGGTCAGAGAACAACTTACAGAGTCACTTCTTCTCTCCCACCAAGTAGGTTCTGGGGGCTTGAACCCAGGTTGTTGGGCTCAGTGGTAGGCACCTTTATTGACTGAGCCATTTTTTTTTTCTAGCCCTACACTTATTCTTTACAGGCTTATTTGAACTGCTCAAAAGTGACCTTATAGAAAGGCCACTTCAAGTATGCCCGCCTGAATATAATCCACATGCCCCACTGTGCTCCACACTGGCCAAGCGTACTAATTAGTAATGTTTGTACAAGCCTTTCATTTTATATCAACCAGTGGAAAAGTAAATGCCAATCCCCCAGCTAAAGTAAATGAGCAAATATGTCTGGATGAGGCTGTACAAAGTACGCACGGCTTCCTCCCACCGCTTCCTTCCACCTAACTGCAGAGCCCGTGGGACACCAGCACTGACCCATTGTTTCTGGGGAAGCTGCAGTGCCACGCTCTTGAGGAAGACAGACATTCTCCATCAAGTTTTTCTGCATGTTTGAGTTGCAAATATCTGGTGTGGGAGGAGGCATTTTTCTGGGCTGGGTTGTGTCCTCTGAAAATTCCTAGAGGTGCAAATCTCCAGGACCTCAGTGACTGTATGGACTGAGTGTTTGTAGAGGTGGTTAAATTAACATGCGGGCATTTGTATAGGCTCTCATCCATCCTGACTGCTGTCCTTATGAGAAGCCATCAGGACACAGACAAGCACAGAGGGGAGACATACTTCATAATGACATAGGACAAGACAGTCACTGACAGACCAGGGTGGAAGGCATTTAAACAAACAAACAAACAAACAAACAAACAAACACTACTGGCACCCTCTTCCTGAACTCCAAGCCCCACGAATCCTATGACTGTGACTGTCCATTGGTTAAACCATTCAAGTACTCTGTAGTCTGTACTGGGATAGACCCACAGGACTGATTTTATCCTGCTGTGGCCTCTATTCCTTGGCAGATCACTGCCTAGCCTTGGTTTGGCCATCCGTAGTGACATAGAACTTGCTAGCTCATAAGGCAGCTAACATTCGTGTGACAGAAGTGGCAGAAAACCTTACCCAGAGAGACTTAAGTGAAGAGGGGATGTATTGTATAACTGAAAAGCTCAGCCAGTGGCCTTAGGTATAGTCTTATGTAGGTTTCAAATGATGTCATCAGAACATGGGTTCTTCCTTCTACCAATTCTTTGGGGACAAGCTGATCCAGGAAGATGCTGGAGATCCCTGGCAGCTCCAGGGTCAAGTCCAGCTGGAAACTGAGGAAGGCCTCAGACAGTATTCTGCTGTACAAATTGTACCCTTGTCTACCTTGCACTCCCTCTTCCAAAGAAGGGGTACCCACCTGCTTGAGTGTCCTTGCATGTTGAGAGCCGCTCTGCCCCACGCTTGGGGGCCAAAATGTCGCGGACCGCTCTGTCAGTGTTGGAACCCGCACTGCCAAAAGCCTTGGGGGCTAAATTGTTAGAGCACGTACTGCCCCAAGCTGCTCCAGTCCTCAGGTCGGGGTTTAGCAAGAGAGAGAGAGAGGGGGAGGGGGAGGGGGAGGGGGAGGGGGAGGGGGAGGGGGAGGGGGAGGGGGAGGGGGAGGGAGAGGGAAAGGGAGAGAGAGAGAGAGAGAGAGAGAGAGAGAGAGAGAGAGCGAGAGAGAGAGAGAGGACGGACACGAGGAATGGAGACCAGTGTGATTCAATCCCGTTTATTCTTCAGCCTGTCTTCTCCAAGTCCCTAGTTCCTAGTACCAAGTCTCAGGTCCTAATCCCAATTCCAGCTGTAATAAATCTCAAGTCCTTATCCTAGTTCCAAGTTGCTGGTCTCTTTCCCAGTTCCAAGTTTCCTTTCAAGTTCCTAGTTACTTCTCCAAGTTCTCTTCTGTCTGCCTCTTATATGTCTCACTTCTAAATCACACCTTTAAGTCACGCCCTTAAGTCACACACCTTTAAGTCTCACACACCCAAGGGAAGATCCTGGTTATCTAAAACAAGATGTTATCAGAGTGTGCTCAGCTGTTGTAGGCTATTGTAATCAAGTCTCTTGTCAGGGTATGTGGCTCAAGATGGCTGCAAGGGTGATAGCTGCCTTCTGTCGGCTCCCCACACTTGCAGCCTGCTTCTCCAGTTCCCTTGGCTACTCTTCCAGATCATCTTATCTGGGGTTCTCTATCCCCTTCATTTTATGGCTCTTTGTTTTTCTGTCTGATTTGTAAGTCATGTCTTCAAATGTACCATTACAATCACAAAAGCAATTGGAGCAGCTTTGGATTTGGTCACAATTCTCCTTTAGCTTAAATTTTAATTAACTTTTTAGAGTTCTCTCAAATGTCACCTAGAGTCAACTAAACTTTGGATGCCTTTCCCAAAATAACCAATATATCTAATGCCACTGATTATGCTTTGGAAACTATAGCATTCATACCACGTGGCTCTCTACCTCAGTCTTACTAGGGAAAACTAAATAATTGTGTGTGTGTGTGTTTGTGTGTGTGTGTGTATGTGTGTGTGTTCACTTGGCTTTACATATTTGGAAAACACAACAGCTGAACAGAAGTAGATAGATCCCATTAATGAGAGTCCTGTTCAGTTTTGAACATTCTAATTTTCTTCCTGGACATATATAGACAGGTAAAAGAACAATAAAGAAATGTAAATATGACCAGAGACTGGCACTACAGTGACCTTGCTGATGGTGGCTGTCGATGTCCTATCAGCTTCTTAGCCATCTAAGTGGAGAAAGAGCTGACAATAACATGGAATGAGTTGGTCCAGCAGCAACCTCAGACTTTGTCAAGTCAACCTTTATTGGTATCTGCACAAGACACACACAGCTAAGATGATCATCGCTTCTCTCCCATCTTCTTTTCTGATGCAGGGTGGTTCTCAGGCCCTGTCCTCCAAGGATGGGTCAGTAGCCCAGGATACCTGCCTGGTGTCTCCCAGGAGTTCAGCCTTGTCCCTTCAGCTGTGCTATGGGACCACTACTGGTTCTTAGAGCTTTGTGGCTTACATGTTAACAATTCTGTCTTTTAGTGAGACAGGCCTATGGTGAGCAGAGCCTTGTTGTCTGCTTCTGCACATGTGCTGGCTTCCATTGTACAGTGTCTCAGAATGTCCCCCAAAGCCACTTCTTGCCCCTATGCATTGAACTGTTTACATCTTCACAGAAATCACGTTTATCTTCAAGCTTAGTCATGAACCTTGTCAAAAATATTGCCATCTTTAAAATATGGACATCTTTTTTAACCTTCCAGTTTCTGAGAAGTTAATCAATTTCTTTATAAAATCGCTTACTCCTATACTCTACCAGCTATCTGAAAATACACTTATAAAAACATAATAAATGCATAATGAATATTTGTATCTTCTTTGCCACTGTATCCCTAGTATATAGTATAAATGTGTTTATTATTTATTAATCAGTGTTTGATTTAAAGTATTCATAATTCCCACCAGTTCATAAATATTTATTGAGTATTCATTCTATCAGGCAGTAAGTATAAAATGGAGTGATCATACTGGAGACCTCACCTTCCATTGACAACAGGGTCAGCTTATAATGTATGGTTACTACTAAGCTAAGTGTTGTGCAGAGAGTCACATGGTGTTGTGATCATTTGCAAAAAGGAACGGCCCTCATATGTGATACAGCTGAGTAAGACCTGAAGGAGCACCATCGGGACATAGGGATGGAGTGGTGCTGGGCCAGTTGTTCCTTCAGAAGGCATGTGGGCTGGAGGACACAGTGCTGGTCTAGGTAGGCTGTGTGAGAAATGGTTTTTAAAATAAAATTGGTTTGATTTGAATGTCCCCACCACATTCCATATGCTTTCTGATATGTGACTCTGAAGCAAGCAAGTAATTTCCTTAAGTCTGTCTCTACAGATCAACTTCTTCTCTTCTTCCTCCTCCTCTTTCCTCCTGTACTTCCTCCTCCCTCTCATCTTCCTCCTTTTTGGTTCAGAAAGAAAATGACTGTGGAAATACTATTTCATGTTTTCAACTCTTTGGGCAATTATATGGTTTAGTTATACCCAGACTCTCAAAAGATTAAAGATACAGGAACACTATTCCGTAGTATCTCAGCTAGAACCCTGTTATTTTTAAATTTTATCTTTATTATTTTTGTTTAGGAGTGTGTGTACATGTGTGTGCGAGCCACAGGTGTGTGGGTATCTGTGGCAGCCAGAAGAGGGTGTCAGTTTGGCCAGAGCTGGAGTTTCAAGCAGTTGTGTCACCTGACAAAGGTGCTAGGACTTGAGCTTGAGTCCTCAGTGAAAGCAGCTGGTGCTCTTACCCACCGAGCCTCTTCCTCTAGTGCCTGCTATTTTAAACTGAAACAGAAACCTAGGCCACAAAACACAGGGGCCTGGAGATATAGAGTGGCTGTGTAGAGAATTGGTTGAGCATCATGGGCTGAGCCTACTTGGACTCCCTGTTTCCAACTGTGCTATCTCTGGAATCATTTCTAGAATAAGTCTGGATGAAAGGTTTCTTTATTCCCCTCTGCCCTTGTATTTTTTATCCCTTTTGTATCTTTTTAACACAGTCTTCGTCCATCTTTTGCTTTCTGGTTAATTTTTGTTCCCTCTGCTCCTGCTGTGTTTTGTCAGTTTTTAGCCCAGGTGTGTCTGAGCCAATATGGGTACCAAGTGTCCTGTACTTCTTTGTGCATGCTTCCTTGTTTTAACTTATTTATTGACATTGCTTTCTTCCCAATGGATTGCCGGGATTTTTTAGGACAAGGAAAATTTTCTGTTTGTTTTTATTCTCTTTGAACCCAGCAGTGTACAGAGTGCACAGTGATGTCTCAGTGTGGTTTTGTCTGGCTCTTGGGTGTTAGGAGCCGCGGTGAGCGTGACAACATTCGCCATTACAAGATGGCGCAGACATCCTGTGCTCCCACAAGTAAACAACTAACTGCGCAGGTGCAAAAGGCAAAAGCGCACGCCAAAAGTCACTGCCCATCCTGGGGCGTAATATGGGGTGATGAGTGAACAGCCAATCAGAAGTGAACATGCCACTCTAGGGTACATATAGCAGTGCCTTTCCCGGGCTTGGGGTCTTCCGCTTCTGCTGATACAAGAATAAAGCCTCGCTGTAGTAACTACCTGAACACTGCCTCAGGTGTCTCTTTCGAGGGCGAAGGGAACTCGGAAGGGGTGCGGAACAATCTGGTGCCGAAACCCGGGAAAGGCACTGCTATATGCAGTTAGTTGTTTACTTGTGGGAGCACAGGATGCCCGAGCCATCTTGTAATGGTGAATGCTGTCACACTCACCGCGGCTCCTAACACTTGGGGATGGGCACTCCACCATATTACAGTTGGTATCCTGCTTACATACCCTGTATCAGGAACCCCAAATAACTTCACAGTTCTGTGTCTTTCTTCAATACCACTTTTTGAAAACAACACCAACTTGATTGTGACAGCCAGTCACTCCAAAACTGCTGCTACCATGTACTGTGGTTACATAAAAAGTTAGAGTCTCGTAAGCCCTTTTCTCTGACTTTCACATTTTGCTCCAATTTAGGTTAATCTGACAAATTATTTGGCTTTTTGCTATGTTTACACATCTTAGTGGGTAATCACTTACACCAAATACCAGCTCCAACCTGCCTCCTTCTTGTCTGCTTTTCTAACTGACCCCTGCTATGAAATAGGAAAGAGATGAATGTTGTTGCTACTCTCACAGCAATGATTTATAGGTTACCATCCACGCTCACTCCTAACACTTGAGAAGCGTTTTAGGTCACTGGCACCAAGGAATAGTCTAAGACCCTGAATGAAACTATGTTCAGTGTAAAGACTTGGTCTGTCCAGAAGAAGGCCTAATAAATACCCAGTAAGTTCCTTTTTATTAAAAAACTCAGAGTAAATGTACTGGCTTCAGAGCTGCCCTAACAAAATACCACAGGCCAGCTTAGAATACTTGTTTTTCTTCAAAGTTTTTGAAGCTAAAAGTCTAACATAAAAGTGCCATCAGGGTTAGTTTTTCTGAGGGCCACTCTTTGGTTTGCCTTCTACCACTGTCTGCCTCTTCATTCTCTACTCTCCTCTTCTGAAAATACCAGACGTATCACATTGGATTAGGACCCACCCATGTGACCTTATTTGATGCCACCAAATATATTAACATTTAGTCTATAAAGGGGAATATATTATAGTTTAAATATTCTCTTAGTTCAAACACTCAAGGGATTCTTGGATTGCTGAAATACCTTTCAGTCGGTAAGTATGTCTGTCTTTGCCTCTTCATAGACCCAAGTACCACTTTTCTTTCAGCGTATAATTCAACCTTTGCTAATTGCTTAAAGTGACTATTCTCCAAAACGGTGCGTGAGGAGTGAAAAGCTCAGCTTCAGTGTTCGTCACCTGCGACAAAACACTAGAGGCAACATTTAAAAGGAGGAAGATACATTTGTCTCTGGGCTTGTATTAGGAAGGACATTGTTGTGTGAAATGCATAGTGAAAGAAAGCCTCTCACCTCATGGTGGCCAAGAAGCAGAGAACAAGAAAAGGGGTGGGGTCCCAATATCCCCTTCAAGTACATGGCCCCTGTACTAGTTGTGTTTCTCACTGCTCTAACAAAATACCTCACACGGCAACTTAAGGGGAAGACGGTTCGGTTTTACTGTCACAGTTTTAGGTGGTACAGTCTGTCATGGGGGAAACGTGGTGGCTTGTTAGTGAGGCAGTAGTATGTGGTGTGGCTCCTTCATTTACAGCTTGGTGACATGAGAATCACAGGGTGGGACTGGAGCATTGCCAGCTATAATCTCCAAAGACCTACCAGTAAGTAGCTCACCTCCACCAGCCGAGCCCATGACCTCCTAGAATAGTGCCCCCAGCTGTCACCTACACTGACTTCTTAAAGTTTCCACTGCATTCCAACAGCACACCCATCTGAAGGCCAGAGCTACCACATGTAGACTGTAGAGAACATTTGAAATCCAAAACCTAAGAGGCCCCCTTGGGAATCCTGGAATAAAGTTTTCATCAGAGAATAAAAATTTCTTGGACTCCCTCCCCCCCCCCCTTTTTCTTAAATAATGGTAATGCCACCACTCGTCAAGTGCTTGTGTTGTAAGATCACCACAAACTTGTGGGATACGATGTTATTATCAATATTCCATGTGTGAAAAGCCTGTTTTACGGAGACAGAGTAAGCTGTTCTGACTATTCTCATTTTTCTTTTTATGGGACTCTTTTTGATCTAGCACACTATCTGTTGTGACTTTGGAACCAACTGGATGACGTAATGGTAAAGAAAATTCATAGCAACTAAGCTTGTTGATTGCAGTGAAGACCTAAGAGGCCCAGAAGGGACACACCAGTAACTTTAGTGACTGAGCACCACGTATGGAGAATCTGGAGGTCACAGTGTAATGCGCCCTTTATAATGGCTGCTTGACATTGTACTACTTTAAGCTGAGAGTTTTGAACTGTGTCTTGGATCAAATAAAGTTTCACAGCTCAAAAGCATGGTTAAAGATGGGCAGTATGAATGTTAGAGGGTGAGTAGCAACTTTGCTTAGGACAGGCTTATGGGACAGCTTGGGAGAAGCATGTCTTGGTTCTCCACCCTGACTCAGTATCAGAACAGCCTTGGAGGTTTGTAATGTACCACACCTGGGCTTTAGCCAGAGTGTTCTTTATTGAGATGGGTCTTGACACGTGTTTGGAAATTATCAGAGTAAATTTGATACATACACAGCTAAGGCTAGCAATTAATGAGCTAGGCCAGTGGTCAAGATTGTGGCTTAAGGGCCAAATCTGGACTACATTCTATTTTTTGTATAGTCCATGAATTAACGAAAATTTCTACATTTTGAAAGTGGTTGAGAAAAGGCACAAGAAGAACTCATGAAAATTATATTAAATTAAAATTCTGTTGGTATGGCCACACTTACTCATTTGTGTAGCATCTGTGGCTGCTGTCACGCTGCCACAGTTGAGTTCAATTGCAATAGACTGTAGTGCAGAAAGCCTACCCTGTCTACTTCATGGCCCCTAATGCTGATTCCTAAGTTAGGCTACGTGGAAGCCATGAACAGGGCTGCTTTCCGACTTAAAAACGAAGTTGAAAGTCCTGTTTCTGTACCAAGTAAAAGTAATTTTTATCAAACAAGATTGAAATATCTGGTTTTATTCACTACACCATATAAGTATGAATATACTGTCTGTAGAAATAAATGGGCCAGGCCTCTCTATGGAAAGAACTTCCTTGAGGACCTCATAAGCTCCTTCTGTGTGTCGCTGTCCCCTGCCCCTCCCAACTTTGACTTTGTCTTTTCTCCATCCTTTCTTCCATATTTGTTATCACTTACAGCTCGGGGCTCAAGAGCAAAGTTGGAAAAAAGAGACAGTGTTTAGGAAATGTGAGAATACAGTCATGCAAGATGAGGGCAGATGCCAATCGTCCTGTGGGTTTTCATTCACTCTGGTTTTCAGCCACTTAGAGAGCATGGCAAGCAGGCTGGAGGAGGCTTGGTGGCTATGACCACTTTCTGTGCTTCTAGAGGACCTGAGATTGGTTTCCTAGCACTCATAGCAGACAGCTTACAACAGCCTGTGGCTCCAGGTCCAGGGGATATGATGCTCTTTTCTGGTTTCTATGCGAACCTGGATACATGTGCACACGTACTGTCTGTCTGTCTGTCTGTCTGTTTGTCTGTCTGTCTGTCGTCTCTGCCTCTGTCTCTCAAGGAAAGAAAATAAAAGCCTCAAGGTTAAGAAAATGATCGGAAGATAGAAACTAGGGGTGGGGTGGAGCGCTCCAGTCATCACGTGTTGAGAAGCAGTCACTGCTGTATCCAGGCTTGCTGCACAGCCTCATTCTAAGCTCATTTTGATTTACTTATCTTTTGGTGGTAGTAATATATGAAAGATTGCTGTATATTTATCTGTTTTGTAAGAATGTGAAATCACAGGTAATTTTAAAAATGACAAACGTGAATCAGTTGTACTGCTGAAAAAACGTATTTGATTTCCAGTCTATTGCTTGTCACACTTGGTTAGCGTTCAAAGATGTGAATTTTATGAAATTCTTTGGTGTCCTGCATATTTAATTGAGGCTTAGGTTCCCACTTTACACTTCCCCCCATCCACTTTAACCTCTCCCTCCGCCCATCATTGTGAAGTGGCGATGGGCCCAGCCATGTTTACGCTCCAGCCACCTGGAAGGAGGCCAGCAATGCCGTTATATAGCTGGCCGTGGGCCCAGACTATTGGAAAAAGCTTCAGTTTTACCACTAATGAAGTTTCAGGAAGGGTGATACTGGTTTTGACATTGAGCATTTGGGGGCATTAATCGTAAGGCAGCAGGCAGATAAGGTAGGGACAGTCTCCTTCCTACACTGGTGGTTAAGGCTTTCCATAAGCTCTCCTGTTCCTAAGTTTGGAACATGCCTATGTAAATCATAAATGGTTTGAAAGGCAAAGTAAGTAATGCTAACAACTGTCTCACACTTGACCCTCAACTCTCTCTTATTTTTTTCTTTTCCAGGGTTTTGTACATTGGCCTGGCCTGTAATACAGCTCGCTATATTTACATTTCCTACCTGGAAAATGCCTGGACTGTCCTCCCTATGGAAGTTCTTCAAGGTAAGCTGACAGCTAGCAAGAGAACAGTGTCTTTGCTGCTCCTGCAGTGACTGCAGTGGCCCTGGGCCCTGACCTCCTGTATCAGATTCTACCCCGGAAGGGAGGGTCCTCTGCTCTGATTGCGGGTGCTGGCTCTTGAGCTGTTCTGAATGCTGTCTTGTGTTGGGCCAAACAAAAGCTGGATGTTTTCTGCACCCTTGTTTAAACAAAGAAAGAGGAAGAAATTCTACTGCACAGTCCTCCAAAGGTGGTTTTAAAATATGAAAGGACTTATCTTTCGAAGACTCAGGTTCTTCTGAAATTTTTTTTTTTAGATTAACTGTATGTATAAGAAAATATGGCTCTAATATTTTATCTCCTTGGTTATTTTTATTGCATCTGATGGTTTATAACGAAACCTTGAGAGTGCTGTTACTGTTTTTCCATGAACTACCCTAGTCTTTACTCAGACAAAATCTCCTGACTTCCTTCTGTTGCTTCAGGGCACTGTTTCCCACCAAGATATAAATCTGAAAGGCTCTTAGCATGTGCTTCCAGAGTACTGAAAGCATTGATCTATGTTCAAAGTTTCTTGCCATGTTAGTGTACATAACCCTATCTAGATTCTAAATCTCTGCCAGCCTATACAGTGATTGGTGTTATGATTATGATCTTCAGAATGAGAATACTGGATTAGAAGCCCTGTGACAACCTGGACTCCTGAATCACTGTTCAAAACAGTTTGTGACTGCATAATTTCATTAGGTATTGCTGTATCATTTCTTAACTTAAAGGTTCTGTGTGTACTTTGGCCAGGATAATGTCCTGTCAGATTCACAGTTACTCATCTGAGTAGACTGTATAAAACACATGTTCATTTACCATAGTCCCTGCTCACAATGAAAAAAACAAAAGAACATGCTAAACTAAATATGTATCACTACAGTCATGTAATTATGTAATTCAAAAATATGTACACGTCAAAGGTGATTTTCTCAGACCCGATATAATGTGTCATTGGTGAAAGAAAATGTGTTTACAAGTATATATAGAAAGTTAGGTTGTATAGTAGCAAGTTACTGTTTGTTAAAAGGAAAGCTGTTGTCTGTCACTATTAGAGGTCTAGAAGGGTTTTACAGTGAAGCACACATCTCAGCATTGTGTCACTTAAGAATCATAAAGCAGTAAGCATGAAGAGCAAGGGCTCTCACATAAGGAAATCCGAATCTGTGGAGTTTCCAACTTCAAGGGTCTGTTCTCTCGTCTTGCTTAATTGCAATATCTGTTGATATATAAGGGAATTAAGACTTCATAAAGAGATATGTGTGCCTACTAAAAATGTATGGTGCTATAAAATATAAAAATGTATACTGTATATTCATGAATATACAATATATTTTTTCTTTAAATTAAGATATAGATTAGATAGAAAATGACAGTTTGCCTAAAAGATTCAAGAAAATTGGTGAATTTGGGCATGCTGGGTCATACCTGTAATGCCAGCACTTGAGAGGTTGAGGTAAGACGATTGTTGTGAGTTTGAAGCTAGCTTGAATACAGTATGAGATCTTGTCTATAAAAATCAACACAAACGAACAACAAAAGACATTCATGGCGTGATTAAAGAACAACCCAAGAGGTTTAGAAGAGAAGAAAACAAATGTTCCTTGTTGTCAATTTAGAAATCCTTTCCTGTTATTTAGCAAAGGTGTATAAGGTGAACTGAGATACTGTTTTAAAATGGACTCAGGTGCTACGGTCTTGCTGTGTGCTCTGGAAGCCAGACACACACAGCAAGTGGATGGACGAAGAAGTGTGGACTTGCAGTAAGAGGCTCAGTGGGGAGACTAACTAGATTTGTGAAGCACGGAGTTGAAGCCTAAACATTTTACTGAAAAATTCTCAAAGGTCTGATCTGAGCTGGCATCCGAAGGGCCACATGTGGCCTATTGGGAGTAAACACCTGCTATGGAGCAGCACTGTGGACCAAAGAGTAGATGGCAAAAGCCACCCACACTCAGGAACACAAATACTGTGCTACGCTCAGGCCAGATGGAGTGGCCATCACACGCTGCTGACCTGGGACATACTTTCCTATAGTATTCCCTCAGGGTGTGTCATGTGGGAGCTGGACATGTTCTGAACCTAACAGGAATTTGTCCTGAGGGCCAGCTATGGCTTAAACTTCTATAATTTGTTTTATTCTCCTTTGTGCCCCCGGAAATCAGTCCCGATCTGCCACAAGTGAGAAAGGTCCATAAATGAAGGCCGCCTGGTCCAGCAGAGAGTTCTGCAGCCTGTTTCCCCAGAGCTCCTTGTTCCTCTGCTGCAGGACATGGCTCCAATCCTAGGCAAGAGTGCTCATATTCTGCCTGCACAGATCCCTTTCTTTGATATGTGGTATCCCCAGACGGCTCGTGCAGATGAAACCAATCCACACCATAATACTAAATAGGTTTGTTTGGGCATCCTTGATTCTGGTGCCTGAAGAGGCTTGTCCAAATGACCTTAGTGTCTGCCCTTAAAGGACATAATCTGAGGATATAGTCAAGGCGGGAAATAATTGTAAGGAAATCCTGATTGTGGGACAAGCCCACTTGTCATCATGAATGCCTGTTAGGGTAGGAGTATATCTTATGGAGAGTATTTGCTTAACACGTATCAAGGCCCTGGGCTTGAGTCCCAGCACTGCAGGGAAAAGAAAGATGTCCTCCTCCTGTGTGTATTATGTTTGTGAACACACATATGCATGCACTAGCAGCACATATTGAGAAGTTACAGTCTAACTTTCAGGAGCTGAGTCTCTCTTTCTATTGTGGGTTGCAGGGATCAAACTCAGGTCCCCAAGCTTTTGTGGCGGGCACTTTTACCTGCTGAGTCAATCGCTGGCCCAAGAGAAGCCTCTTAAAAAATGTAAAAGAAGTCTGCCTGTAGCTGCAGGCTTTTCTACCCATGCCCAAGTTCCGGAAATAATGACTCTGAGACTGAATTATTTATAACTAAATGCCTAGGCCTAAAGCTTTGGCTCACTCCCACTAGCTTGTAACTTAATTAACCCAGTTTATTCTATTCTAAGACCTGCCACATGGCTAGTTTCCTCTCCTCAGGTTCATGTGCCTGGCCCTCTCCATCAGCCCTTTCCCCGAGTGGTGGTCAGTGCTCTCTTGAATCCCCTCCTTTGAGAAGGCTGGCTACTGTTTTCAGCAGGCAACTGGCGGCACCATCTAAAGAATCAGGCTTCCTGCTATGGTGAGCCTGCAGTGATTTAAGAGCAGGCGTGAGAGCTGGCAGCACTGTTGGATGGTGGTAATACTCGCCACGATTATTTTTATTTTTCACCATTACTTTTACAAGGAGCATTTAGACACCTGGGATTGTGACATTTGATGAAGGTCAAGATCAGCTGTGCTCTGCTCCTTTGCTGTGTAGAGGTTAGCTGTAGTAAATCACAGAAAGACTCAGCAGCAGATGTGATCACAATTATTCTTGGTGTTAGTGTCTTCATGACCTGAGGTCAATCCCAGTGACCCACATGGTGGAAGGAGGGAACTCTTGCAAACTGTCATGTGACTTCCACACTGTCACACTGTCACATGCATGCACCTTGTCCAACATATAAAGTAAACAAGTAAGCGTTTTGGTTGTTTTAATGGAGGCTTAGCAGTTAAGAGCACCGTCTGTTCTTCCAGAGCGCCCAGATTTGATTTCCAGATCCCTAGGAGATCCAGTGCCTTCTTTTGGCTTCTATGGGTATCAGGCATGCACACGATGCACAGATATACATCCAGGCAAAACACCTACACACATAAACAAACGAACAAAATGTACTTAAGGAGAATGAAGCCAGCCAGGGCAGCTGTGGTAGAAGAGCTCCTTTTGAAAATTTATTTTTATTTATGTGAATGTGTATATGTGAGTTTATGTCGCCATGTGTATGCATGTGCCCACAATGGCTAGAAGAGGGCATCAGATCACCTGGAATTGTTCTTGTGGTTGTCAGCCACCCAGTGGGTGCTGGGAGCCAACCACGGTTGCTCTGGAGAAGCAGCCAATGTTCTGAGCCATCTCCCTAGCACTGGAGGAGGTCCTTTTGAGTTACTTGAGCTAATGTTTCCAGTACTGAAAAGTAAGGATTGGCCAGCTCCCCTGAGGGCTCTAAAAGGTGGAAGCAGAGTAGAGACTATGAGAGGTGGCTTTTCTGTCAGTAGCACAGGCTTGGGCTGACTGTTATGGTCTCAGTCTGTCTCATGCTGTATGCTAGGCAAGGGGGTAAGAGTCCTGTTTCCTTCTCATTATGTCCTGTAGGCTCACACGAAAGCTTTATAAGACAATTAGCACCCAGGCTTTATCTGGCAGTAGCAATTCTATTCTAGACATGATTTTAACTGTTAGCGCCCATATTGGAAAATTTTTGCCTGGTGTAATCCTTAAAGTGCGTGTAGTTTGCTATGTGAATAACTATGATAGACTAGTCCAGTTAGTAAATGGCTTATGGAAGTCAATTATTTTATACCTACTGAAAGATTTTTAAAATGTTTCCTTCAAAGTAGGACTCCCTTGTCCATCTGGAATGCTTTCTGGTCTGAGGACACTCCTCTGGCAGTTGGGCCCCACATTTAGCTTTTTCTAAAGGATTTTCAGCCACATCAATTTCTGTACTTCTAGTTATATAGTTACACAGGACTTAATTGCTTCCTAATCAGTTTCCAAATACTAGTTTTGTTTCCATAGTGTAACCCTTTGATTAAAAAAATCCATGCCTTTACCATTTGAATTCTCCAAAGATGTGTGTATACACAGAGGTACAGGTTTTGCTACCCTCTGTATCCTGTACTGTAGTTGCCATTTTCTAACTTCAAAAATGCCCTTATTAGATAAAATAGTTCTTAAAGATGTGTAAGTATCAAATAAATTCTGAAGCCCGTGCTAGTGTCATTTCTTTCCCATGGACAGTGCTTGTCACGACACTGATGTGGAACACCCATAAACTTAAACACTCATCTTTATGTTCGTTGAGGGACTTTTTCAAAATCTGCAATAATTTGGAAGTCATAAGGTAACATTTGCTTTGTCTCTTCCCCTGCACATGAGCTCTGTGTCCTTGTGCAGGAGCTTCACAATCCTGAGCTAGACGAAGAGACAACAGTATAAACAAGAATCAACAATCAGTGCACAAAGCGTTAATGCAGTGTATGACCATAATTATTGTCCAATTAGTGTTACATAACAGTCATACACAGGTAAAGTTATTAAAATATGAAAATCAATGTCAAGGAGAAGATACTTTAAAATTGTCCCTTGCTAGGGCCTGTAGAAATGGCTTCATGGTTAAGAGTAAGCACTGCTCTTCCAGGAGATCCAAGTTCAATTCTCTGTACCCATCTCTAGTGGTTCACAACCAGCTGTAACTCCAGCTTTAGGGCATCTGATGCCTCTGGCTTCTGCTGGCCTAGCAAACTCACAGAGAGACCCACATGCACACACAATATTAAATATAATAAAAAATACATTTTTTAAAAAAAGACTGTCTTCCAAGAGAATCAACTACAATTACACTGCCATAAACTGGTTCTGCGGCCGCATGGCCAAAGCATGTGGCAATCATAATTGGTCAGTGTACACTGGTCTTCAAATTACCTTTGATGATGTGATATTCTTATTTACATTGAGAAAACTCATTTTCAAGGCTGCATGGATAAACACAGTAGACTATAGTATTGCCAAGTCTAGACATTGAACATATTCAGTTTTCACTGACACTACTAAAACCTGCCATAAGATAGGCAGAAGGCATAATGTAAGATTCATGAGGTTCTCAAATGTTGGATGGGGTTTTCCTTTATGTATAAAAATGAGATACATGTAGTGTTTTGTTCCCTATCCTTTTTGTTTATATATGACATTGGGACATTGTCTCCTGTTTTATTCAGAGTGTATCTTACCCACAAACACTTCCTCCTTCACCTTCTATCATGAGAGCCACTGCCTGCCTAGTTCCAGGCCATTGACCTTTTAGTAAGTATGGAGCCCTGTGCTGTGCTTTGTTCTTAAGGGCATTAATGGGTTCTTCTTTCAGGTAAATCCTGTCCCCCTTCACTCATTGCTGTGTGGTATACCACAAGTGATGGCTGGAGCCATTTTTTGTCTCATGTCACGTACAACATGCTATCGGGCACATAGTAAGATACTAATGAATGGATACACAAAAGACATTCTGACAATGCTGTATATTGATAAATGTGAAGACATGGACCCTTAGCAATAATTGCACTTTATAATTCCCCCCCCCCACCTCCTCCTTCTCCTCTCCCATTCTCCCCCTCTCTTCCCTTCTCCTCCTCGTCCTTCTTCCCCGTCCTTTCTTTTCCTCCTTCAGAAAGTCCTTTGTTGCTGTTGGCTCTGACTCTGGCAGGCTTGCTCTTCACCTTGTTTTCTTTACCTTGTGATGTACAGCTTCTCCAGTACCCCTTCCAGTTAGTTATGTCTGGCCAGTACAAGATGAAATACCACCTCTCAACCTAGTTCACAAGACTTCCCATATGGAGTCACCCCTCCTTCCTAGCTTAGATGCTGAAAGTCAGGGTTACAAGACACTGAATAGGACAGTGTGCAGCTGGGTCTGTGAATGTGTGTGGGGGGGGGCAGAGCTGCAGATCCTCTGGTCTCCTGTCCACTGAACTTCACGTAAGCACGAATATTACTAGGCAAAGCCAGGAGTCTGAGGCCTGTTTGTTATGACAGTTACTTTAGCCATTATGGTTACCTTCTACTTCCTGCTCGGTGGAGGCCTTTCTTAGGAAGAGAGAGAGAACTCTCTTACGGAGGCTCATCAGACTGATCTTTCAGAAACTCTTCCAGGCCCCACATTTGAAAGGCACCCTGGATTGAGCAGGTGCTTTGATTTTTCAGTAGCACAGGTCTGACACAGCTGCTGTTCTGAAAGTTCCTAACGAGGAGCCTGTATCTTGTTCCGTGCGTGTGCACAGATGGCAGAAGCAAGAAAAGCAAAACAGCGCCGCCTCCCAGTGCTTTGTCAGGTCTCACCCCAGTGGCCATTATGATTTGATTTCCCCAAGTCAGGCAGCATTGTACAAATGTCTCTTAAGAAGGGGTCTTGCCCCTAGTTTGTGCATTCTGTTTATTGGAGTAGGATACTACTGTGGGCCAAGAGAGAACAATTTTGAAGTATATGTTTTGCAGTATTATCAGGTAAAGAATTCCTTGGGCCCATGAAAACTTTGGAACATACAGTTCCTTAGGGAGGGAACAAGGTAATAGCATTCATTTCTTAAGAAGATACACCTTTGGTCATGTATGATACTAACAGCAAAACTTCACAAAGCAGTTTAACTTATGCCAATCCTGAAGGAATTATTGTGAAGTCGTACCATATTCCATTTATACACTTCAGTTCTGAACACAGACACCTGAGATTCAGACCCTTCTGCCGGTCTGCTGTCCCCCTGACCTTGAACAGGGCTAATCTCTCGGAACCTAATTTTAATTTTGGAAAATGTAGAAAAAAATAGATCCTATGGTCTGGAGGAATAAATGGAAGGCTATGTAAAATAGCATAATTCTACCTAGAGAAAGCTGCTATATGGGTGCTGCTACTGGCCTTCTTACTGTTAACTACGCCTCCAGGTAGATACAGTCTGAATAGCACAGAAATGGTTCATTCCATGAGCCTCAAGGCTGATCCTGACTGGGCCCAGTAAAGATAGGGAGGACTGAGACACTGGACGTTATACCTGTCTGATCTTTGGGGGTCATTCATTGCCACGCAGCGTACGTATCAAACATCTACTATGTGATTTAGTGATAATTACTACAAGGAACTTCAGTACAGTTATGACAAATAGCCTGAGAAGGGTGAGCATGTGCTCTCGTGGAGTCTGGGGTTGGGGGGGGGGATTAGAGGTAGGAACTTTACTATGTACATTACTGATTTTTCCTTCAGCTAATGCCTCCAGTTGATTTAAAGAACAGAGTTTGCAATTATCTAGTGATAACACCCCAAACAGAAACCCAACTGCACAGATTCTTTTACAATTGCCACGCAACACCAGCCAACAAATTCTAAACGTACTGTCATTGTCTAGCTGATGTTATACTGCTAGAAAATGCTTTAATTTTCTTGTAAAAATAATAATTTTTTAGAAAACACAGTTTTGAAGGAGGGAAGGATGCAGAGAGAGGGAATAAAAGAGAGAAAGATGGGGAGCAGGAGGCAATGAGAGAAATGTGTGGATTATTATTCAAATGCTTTCGTGTGTAACCAAAGACTTAGCTGTGATCTAAAATCACAACCCCAAATATAATGTCATGTTGTACTCACATAGCCATGCCTATCTACCTCTACCTATAAATCCCGCAACTGATGGCGTAGAGTCATCAATGAAGTTAGCCTATGGCCATTTGATACGGTTTTAGGTCACTGGGAATCATCTCTTAAAGAGGACTCAACTTGAATGCTACTATTGAGTCTAATTTTGTTTCTCAGTATACTTTGGAATTTTATTCTAGTGTCACTCATAAAAGTAATATAAGTATCTGAAAAAAAGAGGTCAATATCATCTTTAATAACATAAATGAAAATATTCTCATTGTATAAACTACTATGTCAACATTCATAACTGGGACTCTGTCTCGGCATTATTTGATTCTGAAAAGACTGGCGATATCTGCCGTGTTGCGGTTGTTTAACCAGATAAAGCAAATAGTTTATTTGACATCTGTGGAAATTAATTAAGTGTTCATGCTATTAATTACTATTCAGTCCATATTTCTAGTTACAAAATAACCTAGACTGGTTCTGGGATGGAGCTCGGTAGTAATGCTTACCCTGTGTGTGAAAAGGCTGGATTTAACTGCAGCACTACCAAAGGTGAAACAGAGCAAACAAACGCCATAAAACCTGCTTACTTGAAACGATGACTGAAATACGTATGAGAAGCAGGAAAATGGATTTACTATTTTTAAGTAAGTGACAAAGCATATAATCTGATGTGTACAGTAAAGATAGGGCTTTTTCTTTCATGGGCTCCTAAATCACAGTCACTCCAGATAACTCTGAATTAAGATTCACCTTTCTAGCGCTGGATATATTTGTATTCCTGTATTTTCTGTTTCTTAGATATAGTTAAGTTTCTTAGAAACAGTACAGTCCTTCTGGGTTTTACTTTTAAGGTTGCTTATGTGAGGCCAGGTCAGGCTCAGATGAGAGATAAATATTATATAAGACCCTACAGATCCCTCTATTCTACATTGCTGTAATCCCAGGATGGCTGTTTTTCAGTAAGGCCAAGCAGAGGCCCTACTGAATATTGATTCCAGAAATACACAGCTAGCCAATAGTACCTGACGGTGCTCAACACTGCTTGTCAGGGGTGTGAGCCAAAGCACAGTGGATGCTGGTTTGCATAGCAATTTGGATTGCTACTATTAGAAGAAAAAAAAATTTTTTTTAAAGATCTGGTTAGGAGAACTTGTATATTTCTGGTGTGTGTGTGTGTGTGTGTGTGTGTGTGTGTGTGTGTGTGTATGTCAAGTGGTACAGCTGCTGTAGTAAACTGCTGTCCTTCAAAACATTAAATATAATAAATGCCAAGTAACTAGAAAGTCTCCTTCTAGCTGTATAAACACCGGCGTGTAAGTATTTACTTGAAGATACTGAAATATCAATATTTAAACAATATTATTCATAATAATCAAAAGGTGTAAACAACTCAGATGCAATCAACAGAGGAACAAAATGTAGTATATATGTGCAATGGGCTATTATTCAGCCTTTAAAAGAACAGAAAATCGTTTTTATATTAGTATTTTTTGTTTCTGACCGTTTCATGTATAGAATGTATTCTGATGATGCTGAACACCTTGTGGCTCTCAACTTCCTCCTGTCAAGCCTTGCCTCACTAGCCCCTTCCCAGGTTTACAAGTTTTGGGTTGGGTTTTGTGACCTACTGAAATTACTTAGGCCGCATGTGTGGTCACTGGATGGGAACTATATATTTGAGCTTACAAGGCTCAAGAGTGGCTGCAGAGCTGCAGTCAAGGATTCCCCTCTGCCAGCCTCTTGCCAGTAGCAAGCATTCAGGAGTAAAGGGTGGACGCTCTGAGCCCTCTCCTTCCATTCCTGACCGCTGAGAGGTTTCATTCCTATGCAGAAGTGTTGTATTCATGGCAGCTGTGAGTTCATGATCACCGTAGCTGTGCCTTGTCCAGAAGAGAGCATTCTGCAGCCCTGCGACCTTTCGTCTGCCTCCACATTCTTTGCTTCTCCTCTTCCGTCGTGTTCCCTAAGCCTTGGCGAGGTGGTATAACTGTCTTACTTAGACCTCACCTATCACGTATTCTCAGCGCTTCATAACACCAGTCTTCAATCACTGCCATTTACTGGAAAGATGTTTCTCTGATTAAGGATGAGAGTAACATTTCTCTATTGGTATAGATATAAATATTTAGAGCCAGGTTGACACTGTTTTGGTTTAGCTAAACAATAGCGTTCAGTTCCCCACTAAGATCTAGGATCTTCCCAACCATGTGTTTTTTTTTTTTTTTTTTTTTTTTTTTTTTTTTTTTTTTTTTTTTTTAAACCAGGTTCCCCTTTTAAATAAGGTCTTAAATCCAAATCCAAACCAAAAGCAGTTGTTATCCTCGTAACAGTGGTACCACAGTTGCAAAAGTGGGCACATCTTACCTGAAAGGTCGGACTTGTAGATCACAGAGTTCACAGCTGGGTACAACTATTAACACTTCCTCTCCTAGCAACTTGTACAGCAACCCCTGGGACCTGAAAAGGCAGGGGGGATGTTTCCAGCTCCGTCTCAGCTTGATTTCTCTATGCTTGCATCCAAGGCGTGTGCTGAAGGAGGGAAGAGGCAGAACACATACTGCAATATGGATAAACATTAAAGACATCATACTAAGTGAAACAAGCTGGACAGAAAAAGGCCAAATACTATTATGATTCTACCCATGAGACCCAGAGCAGTCACATTCACAGAAAAGGAAAGATAACCATCTTTGTTAGGGAATAGCCTGGGGGGTAAAGGGTGATGTTTTTGTTTAGGATAAGAAAGTCAAAGATGGATAATAGTGATAGATGCTCAACACTGTGAGTGTGCCTAATGCTACAACACTGTGAGTGTGTCTAGTGCTACAACACTGTGAGTGTGTCTAGTGCTACAACACTGTGAGTGTGTCTAGTGCTACAACACTGTGAGTGTGTCTAGTGCTACAACACTGTGAGTGTGTCTAGTGCTACAACACTGTGTGTCTAATGCTACAACACTGTGAGTGTGTCTAATGCTACAACAGTGTGAATCTGATGCTACAACACTGTGTGACTAATGCTACAATGTTGCAGCCGGCTCCCTCTACCTGGCTTGAGACAAAAGACTTAACAATGCCTGAATAGTTACTATGTTGCGGCCTGCTCCGCTCTGCCTGGCTTGGCCTTTCAAAGGCTGTGATTAAAGGCGTATGCCACCACTGCCCAACGTCAAACTGCTGCTCCGGTCTTCCTGTCAGGGTCTAGAGAGAGAGAGAGAGAGAGTGGGGATAAGGGGAAGAGACGCAAGGAATGGAGACAAGACAGAGATTCTGATCAAGTCTCTTTTATTGAAGGGAAATCTGGGGTATTTATACACTTTTGCCATGTGCCTTGTAGGCGTGTGGATATGACGTAAGCCTTACAGGCATGGATAGCACGTTCACCAATCGCCTTGCAGACGTAGATACCACATGCGACTTGCAGGCATGTATTGCGTGGCTAGCATGTGGATAGCTGCTTTCTAGCCGCTTTCTGCTAAAAGTCGGCTCCCAACACTACAACACTGTGAGTGTGTCTAATGCTACAACAGTGTGAGTGTGTCTAATGCTACAACAGTGTGAGTGTGTCTAACGCTACAACAGTGTGAGTGTGTCTAATGCTACAACACTGTGTGTCTAATGCTACAACACTGTGTGTCTAATGCTACAACAGTGAGTGTGCCTAATGCTACAACACTGTCACTGCCCCTAATGCTACTGAACTATATGTTAAAAAAAAAAGTAGTTAAAATGACCATCAGAAGTACATTGTATGCTTGTATGAAATTCTCAAAGCAAAAAAAAAAAAAAAAATTATATTGCAGTGGCTTAAATGAAACATTTGTTATGTATGTTTTATTATAAAATATGTACATGTGTTTACACATATGCAGAGTATATCTAAGTATTATAATAGGTCCCTGGTATAATAAATAATTCAGTAACAAAATAAGTGTAGTCCAAGTAGTGCCGAACACTTATGCCCGCCCACTCTTCTTCCATAGGCGTCACACACGCAGCCATCTGGGCAGCGTGTATCTCTTACCTCAGTGCAGCTGTTCCCCCTGAGCTGAGGACTTCTGCACAGGGAATCCTGCAAGGCCTTCATCTGGGTCTGGGGAGAGGATGCGGTGCCATGATTGGAGGCGTGTTAGTCAATTATTTTGGTAAGAATGATTTTTCTTTTGGTCCTTTGGGGAGGATAGTTTTTTTTTGTTTTTTTTTTTCAACTATACCACTATTCCTGTCCTCTTTTTACATTGCATGGTCATCGTAATTGTAAAGCACATGCTTAGGATGTGAAGATATTTACAGCCATTTAGGTAATTCCAGGAAATTAGGTTGTGGAGATGTTCATAGCCCAGTCTTCTGGCAAATGTCTTGATGAAATGCTACATAAACCTCAAAGGAGCCAAACAATGAATAAGCACACTCAGTTGAGTAAGGCTTTCAGTTGAGTCCAGTACCTGCTGTAAAAATAAGAAACAGAATCCGTCCTCCTTACTCAAAAAGGCCTCCCTATTCTTGTTCTTGTCACTGTGTCATTGCATCACAGCCAGTCTGCCTCATTCGATCTCTTGTTGGAAATCTGAGGGCTGAGACACAGTCAGATCATTCTGGGATTTTTGACTGCTTGGTCTTCTGTGCAAGGCACGCAGGGTTGTGTGAATTAAAAGCACTATTTAAGATCTGTTGCCCAACTGCAGATGGACAGCATGGTTCCTTAACAAGCCGGTAGATAGCATCTTGAAGACAGCACATGTATCATGTCATGTGGGGATGAGAGACAGTCCTTCACCAAGCAGAACCAGCACTGGGGTCTCCTAATACAGGCAGCTAAGAAAAGGGTGCTGACTGTGTTCAGTGAACCTGTGCTTCCTTTGCCCCAGTGTTAAGATTGTTTAAGGTGGAAGATTGCTGGATTTCCTGGAATTACCATTTGGCCTGGTCTGCTTATTTTCAAGGGGCTGCTGCAACCTTCCGAGGGATTGGCATGGCTTGCCTGGTGATCCTCCTGCTCTTTGCCCTGATCCAGTGGCTGGCAGTGCCAGACGAGGAAGAAGGTGAACATTTCCTTTCCTTTCATCATTGGAGGTGAACGTAGGAGGTTAAGGGTTTGAGGCCAGGCTTCTATGTGTAACCCGGACTGGCCCTGAGTCTGCAATCCTACCTCTTTCTTGATGGTTCCCCAAGAACCCCACTGTAGTGTGAACAACTGGCCTGCAGGCGACACGTTCTCAGTGGTGCTTTGGTGGACTCATGATAGAGATGACATACCTCCTATAATAAGACGATTGGCTGCTGAACTGATTGCGGTTTCTTGGTCGTTTTATGTAGTAGTGCGAGATGCTATGGAAGCGGTAGTTTCAAACCTCCCTGGAATTCTTGAGATTGCAGATTTAAGGCAAATACATATAAAGCTATATGCCTTTACCTCCATTAAACATATGTCTATGGATGCTTTTCCTGATAAGCATGGCTTTTGTTAAAACTGTCGTGCAAAGGGGTAGGCAGGCCAGTGAAACAGCTCAGCAGAGGCACCTGCTGCCAAGCCTGCCGAGTTCAATCCCAGAGACCCACATAGTGAACGGAGAGAACCAATGCCTTCAAGTTATCCTTTCGGGCCTTCACATGTGTTCTATGTCACTCCACAGACCCCGTACACACACTAAATAAACGAATGAATAAATAAATAAATACAATATTTTGACATCTTAGTTGTGAGCCTAGCCTTTAACATAGGAAGCATCTCTCTCAGTCCTGATTTTTAAAAAAAATTAAAGGAGGGAGGTCATATCAAGTGTAATGTGCAGATGACATTAGTCAGGTGATAAAAACTTTTGGTGAAAAGCATCAATCAATAGAAGACACATGTTCTGGTGACTCTGTGCCAGCACAGAGCTGCTCATCGTGGACTCTCAGTCCTCCCAGTATTCCTGCTCTTGGGGCCTGAGGTGCTCTAGTAAGAGAGAAGACTGCTTGTTCAGGAACCTCAGAGCAATGTCTCAGTCTCACTGAGCAGCACGGGACAAAGGTCAGTGGTTTTCTTCCCGGTCTCTGGCCGGGAGTATGGGGTTCTAGGGTGCACTACCATGTCAGGACTATCTTCTCCTTCACCTTTGTTTTAAACATGTAGAAAACTCGAAAGTCATTTTAACATTATTTTTCTCTCTAGACAAGACAATGTTGGCAGAAAGGATTCCTGTTCCCTCTAGTCCCGTTCCCATAGCAACCATCGACCTGGTACAGCAACAGACAGAAGATGTCATGCCACGTATTGAGGCCAGACTTCCGCCCAAGAAAACCAAGCACCAGGAAGAGCAGGAAGATGTGAACAAACCGGCCTGGGGGGTCAGCTCTTCTCCTTGGGTGACCTTTGTCTATGCGCTGTACCAAGTGAAAGAGCTGATGCGACTGACAAGAGAGAGCCGTGCTTCTGAGATACAACCTTTACAGGTAACCCTCTGCTAGGCTAGCCTGTAGCACTGTTACTCCCTCCTTGTTCATCAAAACACCTGGGAAACAGAAAACCAGGCATGTAAGCAAAGGATTTCAGTGGTCTGGGGCCGCTCTGTCCCAGGAGTGTTTACCAGGCAGCATGGGAGGAGAGTGTGCTCTATGGAGCTCAGAAAGGCTTCGCAAAGTCATTTCCAGTTTAAAAAAAAAAAAAAAGTTAAATGTGTCCCAGCTTTGCATACTTCTCTTTTGGATTTTTTTTTTTTTTGTTTTTTTGTTTTGTTTTTTTTTTTTTTTTTTTTTGAGACAGGGTTTCTCTGTGTATCCCTGGCTGTCCTGGAACTCACTCTGTAGACCAGGCTGGCCTCGAACTCAGAAATCCGCCTGCCTCTGCCTCCCAAGTGCTGGGATTAAAGGCGTGCGCCACCACTGCCCAGCATTTTTCTTATGGCTTATTGGTAGAAAATACAATTTGCAGCCAGAATATACAGCTTGTGCTTTCAGAAACTGTGTTTACTAATCTCAGTAATTCAGAATTCTAGGGGGACCATTACACATACCAGGAATACAGTAAACAGCTGCTAAATTAACCCATTAATCTATGCCTTGTATGGCTCTGTGTGATACCCTACTCAGTAAAGTGTGGTTCTGAGAGGCCTCACTTGGAGGTAAAGGCATGTTCTTCTCTGTTCCCAAAGGCCTTCCTAAAAGTCAAAGAGTACTGATGAAATCAGCAACTATATAAATAAAGTGGTACCCTCACTTTGGAAAAGGAATGTGCCTTCTGTGAACAGCTGGGTCAGAGTCATAAATCTACTCCCTTGTTAGATTAATCTTTCCATTTTCTTGATAAGTAATCTCAGCTCTGTATTTACGGTAGCTTGAAAGAACCCAGAGGAGGGCAGGCAAGATGGTTCAGTTGGTAAATACACCTGTCACCAAGCTTGATGACCTGAGTTTGATCCCTGGAACCCAATAGTTGAAAGATAAAACCAACTCCCACAAGTTGTCCTCACACTTCTATACATACTCCATGGCACACTTATACTCACAATAAAACAGACAACAAACAAATAAATGTCATTTTTAAAGGGGGACTCAAGAAGAAAAATAAAGAGTAATTTCTTTTTAAAAAATTTGACAAACTACTGGTGATTGCAGAGATGGCCCAACAGTTGTCTGCTACTGTTGCAAAGGACCTGAGTTTGGCCCCCAGCATCCAAGACATACCCAACATCACAGCAGCATGTACCCCGATCTCCAGAAGATCTGATGGCACTCATGTGCAGTACCCATCCACCAACAGGATGCACACACATAATTTAAAATAAAAACAAAGCTTCATAAAAGAGAAAGCAAGTCTGTCGAGCTACTGTCACTAATCTTGGCTTTATAAACTACCTGTAAAGTCTTTGCAGAGTTTTACTGAACTGACACTACACTGATAACCTGCCACTCTGCATAACCCAACTTACTCATTCGTCGAGCCAGAACTGGACATGAGACAGGAACACTCCGAGGCTTCTGTCCCTTAAAGCAGGAAGGGGATGCAGGGAAAGGATGCCCTGCTACCCAGAACAGGCAATGCTTTCAGTGCTTTGTGAATTCATCCTCATGTTTAAAGATGCCCAGGAGCGTGTGCAGCCTTAAGTTTGCTTTTCTTCCCCTATGGTGTGAGTTAAAATTAATTAATAATAGCTAACGGGTACAGTATAGTATTGTTGTAAAAGTAATTACACTTCAGAATCAGAGGAATGAAAGAAAAAATTCAATTACAGGAAATAGAAATGAACATCAATTCAGAAGGAAAAAAAGTTCTAAAATCATGTTCCCTGATTTGCACAATCGATGTGGCATTTCACTAATGGTACTGGTGTGTGTTCTCAGGTATTGGCTTCACGGACCTTGTGTGCACTCCCTGCTCTGTCTTGCTTAACTATTAATACTCATTTTGAAATCCCACATGTGCATCAGGACTCTATCACAGGCATGCTTTGCCTAGATATCTTGAGGCTGAGGGCCCTTGTTTACTGTTACAGTGTCTCCTGGCTCTTGAATATTGTGGTCTTCCTAATGGCTAGCATTCAGGTATCCCATGGCTCTTGCCCAGTGACTTGCTACGGGGCTGGGGTACTCAGTAAATATTTGCTATGTATATGTAAAGTTGTTTGCCTAGCAGTGACAAGAACACAGATTAAAAATGTCCTTTAGCCATGAGGTATTGATAAAAATGTTCCCGTAGCCATAGGTATGTCTGCTTATAGTGTTTGTGTTTTTCATGCGGCTCTGGCAGTTGCACATGGGAAAGGAGATGAAAGGTAAGATGTCTATCCTATTCCTCTCTGCATTGGTGTCTGAAGTGGTCTCTTCTAGAGATCACCACACATTTGCTGTGTGAAAATATGTATAATGGTTGATTTTTCTCTCGAACACCATGGGACATCTGTTTTTTCCTTCCAGGGGACCAGTGAGAATCGGGAAGTCTCTCCAGTGGGCGGAGCCCAGCGTGCCCCACGTGAAACTCACTCTGACTCACCTAGAAACCAGCCATCCCCTGACACAGCAGCATCTCAAACGCAGTCCAGCCCTGCTCACCCCAGTGCTACTCCACATGAACAGGAGCATGGAGAGCAGCAGGCTCAGCCCACTGTGGGAGAACACTAAGGGCTCCTGGTCATCTCATACCCTGCATGGCACTAGGCACCTCAGCCAGGACAGAGGGCGAGGCCCCAACCCTGACCATGCCTCTGAAGGGGAGCACCGCAATGCATATGCTTCTAAATATCTAAACTCATTACTGTGGAACACACAAACACACACACACACACACGCACACGCACACGCACACGCACACACACATATGCGTGCGCAGGTACACATGAGTACATTATGGCAAGAAAATGGAAACCTCCACAGTCCTATGGAGACACAGAACAATGTTGAGAAGGAGGCCCTTTTCTTGTTAGTTAAGTCTGACCTAACTTCTCCACCAGGGTGAAAGGGTGAGAAGCAGAACTCACACCAAGTTGGGTGAATGCAAGGGCCTCAAGGTGAACAAGGACTTCATCTCCCTCTTCTGATTATTTATTCTAAATATTGGGTTCTTAGTGAAAAGCGAGGAGAAAAAAAAGTATAGCTATAGTTTTATTTGTCTTGAAGAAAAGCATTTTAAAAATTATAAGACATATTGAAAAGGGAACCAGATGGAAGGTAGTAGAACATATGCTTTGTTGTTGTTGAAAAGTTCAAAGTTTCACTGACCTTTGCACATCTCTAGCAAATCTATTTTTATATGCATATAGTATATAGTGAGCATAGTTCTTTGGGAAGCAGAGCTGTTACTGACTACTGCACACTGAGTTGAGTTTAAAACGTCTGTGTTGCAATGGGCTGTGAGAACAAGCAGAAGTGAGAGAATATTTCAAAGAATTCAACCAACTCAGTATCATAAGACATGACAGCCAAGGCTTTCCCAAGCAGACCCTTTTGTAGCAGCCTCTGCTGCTGTGTTTTACAGTGGCTTGGGCTCTAATTCACCGGAGTCCTAAGCATCAAGCTAAAGAGCACTATTTATAGAGAGCAAAGTAAGATTGAAGTGCCTGGGGGAGGGACGTGGAGTTTAAAACTTACGTAGTAGGTCTGTTTTGTTTGTGGAGGAGTAAATAGGAAGCCAAGAATGGGAATTCTGGGAATAAGAATGACTTTCTAAAGACTTAAGACATGAATCTTAGCATATTCTTCTCTCTGAAACCATAGTCATACACTGAAAGCCTTTGGGTTTGGGCTACAAACTACACCAGTTACCAGCACAGATAGAGGAGGTCTGGGTGAGTGCACGTCGAGCGAGTTCCCAGAAGGAAGCAGCGTGTGTAAGAAGCCCTGGATGCCTGTGGATGGGGGGTGCTGCTGCGGCTGAATGGGGGTCAGTCATATTGTGGATGAACTCAAGAACGCTTGGAAATGGAAGCTCACCCTAGCCTCTAACCTAGGAGACAGGACCAGCTGTACAGTGAAGGCTTCTGCGTGACAGCTCTGCCTGCCCCTGCATCTGGAGGACACATTCTACACCTGGATGTCTAGCTTCACCACAAAACACAGCTTGGAATGATGGGAAAAAATAAGCAAATGGTTACTTTTGCACTTGAACAGTACTGTACTGTCCATCCCCATGGCTCATTTTAAGTGACCTTTAAAATCAGATGTATTTATTATGCTTGTGTAATTACAGAAATGAAGTGGGAGACAGGCTGAGCCCCACCTATGAATGTACAGTATGTAGATTGTGAAACTGACTAGAAGGAGTCAGAACATTGTATCTTGTGTTTACAATTCTGGTTGATTTCTTTGAAAAGCTGCTGTTTCTGGAGATGCACAGTGGATGTATTGAAATAAAAAGTAAATACCATTTTAAAATATTTCTTAAATGAAAAACACGTGACCAAACAAGAGAAAATCCTCTGCTCTGTAATGAATGACACCAAATTCAACATGCCTTCGTTACAAAATGTTTACCGTGAGCGTCGATCCAACAATGCAGTAATTTCTAGCCTTTTGAGCTGACACCTTCACGAGTTTGTGGACTCTGTGACTTTTTCTTCCTGTCCTTACAGTGCCATATGTCACTTAAAAAATATTAAAGTGAATTCCAATTAAACCTGATTTGAGAATTTTATAACCTCTCTTGAGATCCTTGGACATACTCAAGGATGTCAAAGCTGAGGCTGGCAATCACTGCCACCGTGGTCTGTCCTGTTCCCCTCTGCCTGCAGGAACAGTATGTTACCCTAGAGTTCTGTGTGGACTTAAGTTGGCTCGCTGCTAATAACCAGACTATTCTTAAAGCCCTAAGCAGAGTAATAGTACATTCCAAAGGCCAGCACACCTAAAGAGCCAGAGTACAGAGGGCAGTGTTACTTTAGCATCTCTGTGACCTTGTGGTGGCAGGGAGCAGGCAGGTGGCTAGCATTCCCAGGGACTTGCAGCTTGCTCATGGGACCCCTAAGCAATACGCCTCTCAACACATCACTTAAGTAGAGCAGCTGCAAAAAGGGATACTCACCTGTGGTTAGATCATTTGTCTTTAAAAAGCCCCACCTGGTCCAGACAACGTTCCTTATTTAAAATATGAGGATTCTGACATCCCTCAGTGCAGAGACAAGGCACAGGCTACCTCTGAAATGCTAAACCACTCATGTACTGTTTATGCAAAGCTTACAAACTGCCTGACGCAGAACTTCTAAATCAATGGGCATCTGGGAAAGTGATGCTTATATGAGAACAGGATTGGGGTGAAAGAAAGGTTCTTTTCAAATCAGAAATCACATAGCTTATGCAGGGCCAGCTGTGGCTTACAAAAGGGAACAACTTGCTGCTGTCAGGGGAAATGTGAGCCAGCCCAGGTGATCATCTCACCGGATTCCCATCTGCTCTGGGCCGCTAACACACCTGCCCTATTGCGGCTTGAGGTTAGACCCAGATTTAACATGGCAGCTTGGAGACCTCATAGTGCTGGGGTCAAGAATGTGGGCCTGGGGCCAGAAGTTTGTCTGGACTGAGGTGTTAGCTCCGTCAGTCACAGTTTATATGGGCCTGAGGCCTCCTGTGTAAAACTGAGGTTTCAGTGAGAGACTTGATAGTACAGACCCAGGTAAATATATCTTTTGGGATAGAGTCTGCTGGTCATGAGTCTCAGTGTCTTTATCGTCTGCCAGCTGGGAACCATGGAACAGACAGCACATTGGCTAGTGGGAGACAGGTCTAGACAATGAAAGTCAGGTGTGAGTCAGAGGCTAAACTGGCACCTGAGTGGGGCGTCTGTGGAGGTAGCATGCTCACAGGGTCATCTGAAGACACCTGTCTTGCTGCAGGCTTCATCAAATAAGCTTCCCATGTCACCTATGTGTAGGATTCCACTTCCAGTTAGACAGGAAAGCCAATCCAAAACTTACAGATTTAATCACCAAATAGAGGATAATGTGAGGTCCTATTTGGGTTGTTATTTATCAATATCACCTCTGGATCTTAATCTCTGTCTGTGTGTGTGTATATATATTCAGATATATTGATGCAATCCATCAGATATTCCAAAATCTGTAATCTCTTAAATTTCCAGATATTTTAAAAAGATATAAATTCAAATATTTTCCTGTCACATGGACACTCCTCTACAATTCACCCCTGAGTATCATTGGCAAACTATATAACTAATTTACAAAGTGTCTGTGTGCTTGTAAACCTTGTTTAAAAACTCTTCGAAAATAACATTCGAATGATATGATTTTTAGACCATTTAAGTATGGCCTCCTGCGCTGCTTCTCACCCACACATTTGGTGTCGAACAGTCCAACTTGCTTTTAACAGGAGGCCTTTGTGAGGCATCTACTGTAAGCAGCGCACACAGAGCGTCTGCTGCGTGTGTGTGTGTGTGTGTGTGTGTGTGTGTGTGTGTGTGTGCATGACTGCGAAGGTGTGAGGCATAGCTGCTACAGAAGGGCAGTCGTTAGCTGAATGGTCATTAAGTTTAAAGAACTTGAGAGAGAGGAGGAAGGTCAGAAGGGAAGGACTGTTCACCGCTGGATGGGCATTACAACTGTGATTGGAATTTGTCATACACACTGACTGATAGCCCAAGGATACAAGCCCAACAAACATTTCACTAGGACTGGTTTGTTTAGTTTCTCACAGTTGTCACATAACAATCTGACAGATCCATGATTCCTTCTAAAAGTCAGCATGAGAAACAGCATCCCAAGAGACTGTCACTGCTCTCATGGTGGGTACATCAGCTTGCTGCTGCTGGGAGCTGCAGCTTCACAGTGTGACCCCTACCAGTTCAGGAAGGCTGGGGCTGGCCTGGTGGCTCAGGGGTGCTAATGTGTCAGTCACACAAACACATTCTATACTAGGCAAACTGCTTAGAGGTGAACATGGCTATGTCCCAACACTGATACAACTGACCTGTTAGGCTACACTGCCAATAAATAAAGTTACTGAAAAAGAAAACCAGATTAAGCTGTGACAAAATGTTACAACTCCTGTCTATTTATGTAAAATAGTTGCCAAGATGAACAGAAGCACAAGCGTTTTTGTCTGTGTGTATGTGCATGCAAAGTCAGAGGAAGGTAGCAAATCCCCTGGAACTAGAGTTATGGCTGACTGCAAGCTGCCATGACACTTGGTTGCTGAGGAGTGAACTCAGATCCTCTGCAAGGCTCTTGTTAACCATGGAGCCATCTCTCCAGACCCCATTCTTTGACGTTTTAAAATCAACATGAAAAGGCACAGATTGAATTGAATGAGGTTTCTAAGGAAAGGAAAAAGACTCCTGATATTACATATATCTGTCAAAAAGCAGAGGCAGAAACCCTGACATAGAGCTTCAAACAGAGAGCATCATTTGAAAACATATATAGGAATTTCTGAAGTCAGCATCACTCTCGGGATGATGGTGACCAAGACTGTGTCTTGTCCCCATCCTTTCTCATGCCTTTTGTTTTTGTTATTGTTTTATCTTTATACTACAAAAGATAAAACAACCTGACTTTGATTCTCAGAGGACCAAGGAGCCACCTGTTCACAGAATGTCTGCCATAGTCAACTCTTACAGCTGTGTTTCTGCTCCTTTCCTTGGGCTCAAAGCAGTCAGTAGCTCATTTCATCCTGGAGTTTATCATGGATCAAGAAACAAACATTTACTCTCTCTCTAAAAAAAAAAAAGTATCACAAATGTATTTCGTGAGAATTCATTGTAAACATATATAATCAGTTTAAAAAAAATAAATCTCAAAATGTCACAAATGCTTCCATACTTTCAATTTCAATATATAAAAAGTACAAAAAGTAATTTTTAATCTTTCTGCATATAAAATCTTATCAAAACATTAAATATAATTCTAAGAGATTTTTTTTTTAAATCACAGTTATTAAATAGCTAGTTGGGCATTGCTTAAAAAACAAAACAAAATCTCGAGGCACCAACACCATAAGACCAGGGCTGTAGGGAGATAGCCCTGACCTGCAAGTGAAGAAGTATCTTATACCTGAGTCTCAGATGCACCAGGGCTGCAGTGTTGCCAAGGCTGCTGGCGACACTTCTGTTCTGACTCTCAAACCTAAATTCCACCATTTCCAAACATGAGTTACAAAGATTATCAGTCTCATGAAAAATGGGTTGTGGTTAAGTAAGTTAGAAGGCCTGTGCGTGATGTCTGCCTTTTAGGAGACCCACGATGCCTTCATAGCACTAAAGACTGAGGAGCTTGCAGAATGTGTGACTCTGAGTTAACCACAGCCAGCATCAGAATTCCAACAGTACTTCCTACTATCACATGAACCATTGATAATGATAAAATAGGGGTTGTGGGTGGGGGGTGGGGGGCAACAATGCAGCCTTTTGAGCCAGCTCCAGAGCATCCAGAGGGGAGTTAGTGACTGGTGAAGGGAAGGCATCAGGTCCTGTTTACTGGTCCTAAAGAACAGGTTTCTACTGTTCCTGTGAAGGTCTTCTTCATTCAGAGCATGGGGCAACGACTCTTTCAGCCTTCACACCATCACAGTAAAGCTCTCTTGTGCAGATGCAAACGAGCTTTTTCCTTACTTTCGTGGCTTATTTTTCGCTGAGGTGCATGGGTCCTGCCCAGCTGGAATAGGGTCTTTGCCTCGTACTTGCTTTCTGACTCAGAATGAAGTCAGCTCTCTGGCAGACTGTCAGTCTGCGGGCTAAAGAGCTGCTCTTCCAAGAAGGCACCCCCAAGGCCATACTGCTTTTCATGGGTGCTGACTTCTTCCGGTGACAGGTGGCTCGCTCCAAGAACAAACTCTGCAAACCTAAGAAAACTTAGTTTTAAACAGTTAATTTTGTCACAGAGGTTTATCTGAAAGATGATGTGTGCCTCCCCACTTCTCCCCTTTAATTAAATTTGAATTTGTGTCAGCTGACGGTGGCATTAAACCTGTGCAGGGAATGGCTTACGTGATTTGTCTGTAGACAGCAGGGGAAGGTGGAAATGTGGGCAGGTTTATGCATCAGACAGGCGGGTGTACCAGGTCATTCCCTTTTCCCTGTTCCTTGTGAGTTCGGTGGATTGCTCAGATTTCACTGTCAATGCCTCGCTCAGATCCGCAAGGTTCCTGAGACCTCAGCAGCTCTCCCAGCAGGCCAGAGCACCCAGGAAGTAGAACTCCCACAATTCTAGTGTCAGGTATGACCAAGAGGAATGGTTGCTTCTGAGCAGAAGTGCATGCTTCGGACATTGTGTGATTTTCAAATCACTTTAAACATGAGCTGTGGCCAGGGCAGGACTTACTTTTTAGGGGCCTGGAGTCTGGAGACAGCCAGCCAGGAAGGGAAGTCGGGCCTGCAGCAGGCTCGGCGCAGTTCCTCAAGAGCGCTGGCTGTTTCAGCTTCAGCTTGCTCCCTGTACTCGTCATCAGTGAGATACCTCACCACCAGCGGTTCTGTTGTGAACCATGGCCTCATTTTCCTAAAACACATGACATGTGGTTGCCAGATTCCTGCCCAAATCAATCCTTATAATACACAAAAATATCCATCTTAGACACCAACAGAAATACCTGGGAACTCCCTGGACGGCAGCCAGCACTTTCCACAGTCCTTCTCTGACTCTGGGTAAGAACGAGCCAGGTGAGCCTACTGTGCTTTTCTCTTCTCTGACCCCAATTGCAATGGCATAAGGCCTTTGATGAATCAATTTCTGATTGAGATGGTGATTATATTTTTTTCATTGATTTCTAATCAAACAATGAGACAAAAAGTCTGGCTTCCTGCTTTGCCTGCTGATTTTCTTTGGCAAGCTTTCAGTGTGTTCTTTTATGGAGACCAACAGGGACGTACACCACTTACTACACTATGAAGAAGCCGGAGCTGTGGGATCTCACTCCCACCTAGTGGCGGTGCCTCTGATTAACCTGACACAGAGAGGAGGCGCTGCACACAGTCCATCAAGGAGAGGAACTTGAATTCATTCTTTTTCGGCTACACATACATCAAGAACCCAGAGGCTGGATGTTGTTTTCCAGTCAGGAAAGGGATGAGTATTATAAAGCTATAGCAATCTGTACTTTAGGAATCCAAGAGGCTACTAGAGACATATTTGTGACAAGGTTTCAAGTAACATTTGTGCTACATTCATCAATGAGTCTTACAAATGTTTGCAGGTGACTTCAAATATAATTGAAAAGATTGCCAAGTTGTGTGTGTGTGTGTGAATAAAAGAACTGACTGAAATGAAGAACAAGTAACATTGGTTCTTTCTCCTCTTCTGAACAACGAGGCAGGTTTCCTACAGGAGAAACCCAGACTCTGACCCAGAACACTGGAGCACAAGCCAGCTTGACAGTGTCCTCACTGCCTGAACTTGGCCAATCCCTTCCTGGTTCCACCTCACTGTGTCACATGGAAAGGACAGCAGAATCCTTGCCTCATCAGTCACTGAACAGGTGAGATAGGATATTTACACAAACTGCTCAGTATCATCATAAAAAAAAAAAAAACAGCTATTATATATTATCAACATCCATGTAAACAGCACTTTGCTAACTCGAAAGTGTGATGTGAAAGTCAAGACATTGTTTGTCTGGTTTATTATTTAACCTGTACGTTTCTACTTTAGCCCTTACCTTTTTATATAACTATCCCCTACCAACATGTAAGGTAGACAGCATAGCAGTACGTATGGATGGTTAGAGAATGTCCCACAGACACATAATGGAGCCATCATGCAAATGAGGACACATTTACTACTGGCAAGACAGTTGGGTAGCTAAGGGAAGGAGAAAGGAACTCTGGGTTCCTTGGGCCACAAGCCTGGCATATATGGTGGCCTGGAGGCTGTGCAATGGCCAGCCTCCTCCTAGTGGAGAGACCACTCCCCAGATGGAGGCCGGAAGAAAAGCCCCTTGGTCTCAAGGCCTCTCACTTGCACTGCCACCTTTTGTCCCATGACTACCTTGTGCTGTTGCCAATGTTTTACCCAAGTGATGCTGTCACACAGTCAGCCACCAGATCCGGACACTACCTGTTACTGTGGAGTCTGTTTCCTCACAGCCGTTTACTGAACATCTAGTAACTCCCTTTGCAGCCTTCATCTCACTTTCCCACTCCGCATCTCCATCAGCGTCTGCCTGGACCACAGCCTTCTACTATACGAGCTTCCCTGTTTACCAACTCCCTATGCCAGAAAGCAGATGGGTCTACCCCACCAGCCAACAGTTAGTAGTTTAACAGTTTAACAGTTAGTCTCTAGTTTAGGTTTTGCCTGTCAGGTGAATTTTTTTATTTTTCATTAGATTAACTGCCAACATTTATACTGCAGGAATTACATCTGAGTTCTAGTCTACATTTACAGTTTTCCTATATCAAATCTGAAAGCAGAATCCACATTTTTGCATAGCAACAATCAACTCCCGCTAGCTTTAAATGCTGCCTTTGGGATGGGGATGCAGTGCAGAGTTTCCCATAGTCCTATTGGCCACCAACTTGCCTTGCTCCTGCCTGGGCCCAAACTTTCGGATTTTTACCTTCTGTCTAGACAGGAGTCAGTGAACGAATGGAAATGCACACTGTTGGGCCCCACACCAAACCCCACAGGCAGAATCAGGCTGGATTCCTCAGTGAGCCCATCCAGTGTGGCCAGAGCACACTTCACTCACTGTACTGACCACACTATTGCCTGATGGTGGCTCTACATGGGGCCTTTTCTCTGTCAAGAAAGCATTCCACATCTGTTCAAGGTTCACTCTGGGTCATTACTTAAAATTCAACCCAATGATATCTCTTCCAGGAAGTCCTTCCTTGACTAACTCTAGTCCCCGAGCAAGCTGTTTTCATACCTAAAGGATATATAAGTGTTGGGGCTGGAAAGATGACTCAGTGGCTAAGAATGCCAACTGCTCTCCAGAGGACTGCAGTATGGCTCCCAGCACCCACATCAGGTGGCTAACAACTGCCTATAACTGCAGCTCCACAGGACCTGACGCCCTCTTCTGACCATTCTGAGAACCCACAAACATATAGCACGTGTGTGTGTGTGTGTGTGTGTGTGTGCGCGCACACACACACACAAACTTTTTTAAGGCAGCTGATATATAATTGCATGCCCACATCTCTACAATATACATCATCAAGAGCAGGACCATCTCCATCTGTGTGCCTGACACAGACATACAGACTGAAGAAACACACAACAATACTGTGTCAGCAGAGGTTACCTTACCTTTCCATATTTTCATAAGGCTAAAGCCTTAATTTAAAACCTAAAACAAAGAGAGTCCTTAATAAAAATGAACTGAGTAACTCCTTCCAACCATCCAGGATACACTTCCCCCTAATTCCTATCTTGTGAGCACAATTAATATCACTCTATCGGTATTGGCTCTAATGAAAAGAAATGTATGACAAAGGTAGAAATGTTATGCAACCCAGAGCCCAGGCAACTTGTCACTGATTTTAGTGAGCTCTAACCTCAGAGTGATTTGTGTTATAACTCAAAAGAGATGGAGAAAATGCTTAGAGCTCCTTTTTCCTCTAAGTGAAACCTCCAGATTAAACATAATTACTTGGCCAGGCAGCAGTGGCACACACCTTTGATCTCAGTGCTCAGGGGGCAGCGGCACGTGAATCTCTGAGTTTGAGGCTAGCCTGGTCTACAGAATGAATTCTAGAACAGCCAAGGCTACACAGGGAAATCCTGTCTTGGAAAGCAGACCACAACCAACCAACCAAAAAGCAAGGACAAAAAAAAAAAAAAAAAAAAATCCCCCAAACCAAAAGCCCCATAATTACTTGTAAGATGTAACCAAAAGTATCTCTTAAAACGATAACTCAAACCAGAACTCAAAATGTCAGATTTGATAGCCACAGAAAAAGATACCCACCACCTCAGATAGCTGAGTGCTCTCAATAGGTAGTGCAGACTCCAGGAGAACAGGAGGAGGATCATAACAGCATAGGCAAACTGAGGCGAGGCCATGCCAGTGTAGACCAGAACCAGGGAGAAGAACCTCAGCATCCACATCAGAAGGTTTCTGCTCCCCTCATTAGTGAGAGGGCCGTGACTGTAACAGGCGGCAAAGCTACAAAGTCCAACAACCAACACATAGCCTAGAGAAACAGAAGAAAGGCAATCGGTTAAACCTGAGCTTGGAAACTGAGGTGGAAAACCTGGCAGAGCCCCGCCTGAACAGTAATATCTACCAGTTAACTTCAGTTTCAAAAATGAAGAAAGCAAACACAATGTTTTCTTTTTTCAATGAAGTTTGAAAAAAGTACCTACAGCTCATTAGTCCTTGACTTGAGCTTACAGGCCGGCTTTTAAAGACATATCATTATTGTTATCTGTCTGTGTGGGTGCATGTGCAAGCGGTAAAGTCAGAAGAAGACGTCAGATACCCCAGAACTGGATTACAGGCAGTTGTAAGATAACCATTCCAGGCGCTAGGCGGGAAGAGGCCTTTGGAAGAACAGCAAGCACCCTAAACCACTGAGCTATCTCTCCAACCTGACAGGCTAATTTTTGCAATAACTTAAGATATATGCTGATTATTATGGTAATATATAGTCATATCTGTTTTTAAGTCCAGTGTCCTGGGTGGACAAATGGTTTCATGGTTGATTTGAACATCATACTCTACTTATAAGCCCTATATTTAATTTTTAACTTCTAGTCAGTAAAGGAGAATGTAATGTTACAGAGGACCAATCAGGTGGCTACCCTTTGCTAGCCATGCCCAGTCAGTCCATGGTTATATCTGATACTTTGTTTCCAGTGCTATTAGATGGGAAATGTACAATGCTTCTAATGATTTCCACTAGAGCTTAATTTGTTTCTAAGCAATTCTGAGAGTCAATTCCTTATTTACAGTAGATACTGAGGAGGAATAAGTTAAATTTAAGATGGGCCCCACATCAATCTAGAAAGTGGAGCTTTCACAGGGTGTCTTACTTGGCTTCTCTAGCACCTTTGTGATGAAACAAACTATAATGGGGCTATTTCTCTGGTCTGGCCTCAGTGGGAGAGGATGCACCTAACCCTGTAAAGATGGGATGCCCTAAGGAAGGGGGATGCCTGGGGGGGGGGGACCCTCTCAGAGAGGCAAAGGGGAGGCGGAAAGGGGTTGAAGAACCCTGGGAAGGGAAACCAGGACTTGCGGGGCAACATTTGGAATGTGAATAAATGCAATAATTAATTTTTAAAAAGTTATATGTAATAAAACTCAACTGTACTTGAGGGAAGAAAAGAAATTGGATGGACTGGGAGAGTTACCTGGCCTAGCAGAAGGGTCAGCACAGCATCCAGGTTATATAGTCAGACAGAAGAGATAAGTCAAGATCTAAATATGACCTGTGCAATAGGTAAGTCTATGCAGTTATTAACCTTTAACATCTAAAAGTAAGGTTAAGGATATATCTCAGTGGTTCAACAGATGCTGAATACACATGAGGTCCAACCCCAGCACTAACAACAAGAAGTAATAGTTATTTAGTTATATAGAAAAAATGCTCTTGCTTTTTAGAGACAAAGGGTAAAGAACTTATAGGAATATTTCGTGTTATAAGTAAATTATAAATATTTAATATAATAGGAAAATAGGCTAACAATAAAGAATTCAAGGATGAACCACTTTTGTTTTGGCAACATTACCCTCATCTGTGAAATCTGAGGTTGATAGTCTGCAATTCCCATTATTTCATAACAAAATGAAAGAAATGTGTAACATAAAACAAGAAAATTAAATGGTATTTTTATCCTGTTTCTGAAAAGTCAAATTTCATTAGTAACACTTTCCTACTTTTTATACAGAATACATAAAGAAAGAAAACTGAGAGATGAGAGCCGGCTTTTAAAGAATACTATTTTAATAGCATCTTTCCTTAAACCAAATGAAAAGTCTGTGGTCAGAGTCCCCCGGTTGCACTTCTCAGACTGGCTGACAGACAGAAGTTTTTATGTGTTTACCTACCTAATACATACATTCTGTTTCCATACCACAGCCACTGCAGATCTTCCATCAACCGGCACAAAACATAAACTGAAGCAAACCAACACCCAATCATTAGCGCCCCAAATGTGCTATACTGTGTGTGGAAGAAAATAAATGACACAATATACATATACATATATTGGTTCATTCACTCTTATAAAAATAGAAGCAATCAAATAAATTCTCTCTGTTTGAATGGTCTATGTCAAACCTAAGTCAAGTATTTATCTAATCCAGAGTCTCACTGTTCAAGGGTGGGCCTCAGAGGAGGAGAGCCATTTTCACACAAGAGCTTAATGGCAGGCACGTAGGCTCAGCTCCCACTGCTAGAATCTACATATTAACAAGACCCCCAGCTGCCTAGCAGGTGCCCTGAAGTTAGAGAGTACTACTAAAAAGTACATAGTTATCTCAAAAATAATGCTATTTAGCGTTTTAATCAGAGTAACTATAAAGTTAACATCATGAATTAATATTTATTTATCCTTTGGAACATTATTTTATTGAAGGTGTAGAGGAGAGACAAGAACAAAACGCCCAGATGTAGTACCACTAGTGTATAAAGCCCCAAAGACTCACGATCATTCTGCAAAGATACCTTTCACAAAACAGTACCAAAAACGTCACCAAACTTAATGTAATCCTATACATTACTAATAAATAAAAACTGACTTTTCAGAAACAGACACATTTTAAGGTCCATTTACCTAGCAGAGGAGCATATCTGAATTAGGTAATTTTCATATCCATAAAATCTTGGCTCCCGTTTTGTACTCATTTGCATATGAGACGTACCTTTGGAATGTGTTTCTTGGCCATCAGAAGGACAAAGACTAGTGTCATTAGAATACCTAACATGGTACCCGAAGAGTAATAGAAAACAGGGCTTCTGTCAAGACAGAGAAAAAAATTTACATAAATATCAACCAGCATTTATAGCAATAAAATCTGAAAAAAAATTCATAATGCTCAATGTGGCAGTAGTAGCCAGTAAGGAATATTAAGAAAGAAAAACTCTAATCACATCTCATATAGTCAAAACTGAAACAAGCATTTGAAGATTTCAGTAAATTGACTGTCGTGGAATGTCTAGTGGTCTTCTATAGTCAGAATGCCATCCAATAATACTACACACTTGTCACATGTCAGGCACTTGCCTGAGAGCTTTTCATGAACTCCCAGACACCCACAGCTAAAATCTTTCAGAGGAGAAAACTGAGACATCAAGAAGTTAAAAGACTTCTACGTGAGTTGGCTGCTGGAGGATTCAGAGTAGCAGCCCAGCTCATCAGCATGCAGGGCCTAAATTCTAGGCTTTCCTCCTCCTGCTCTGCATCCATCCATCATGCCGTCAGGAAAGCTGGCAGATAACACTACACATACCTGATCGTGCCAGAAAGAAAATGGTAAGAATGATGCAGAAATATTCGTAATAAGTAGCCTGGGCAAATTAAAAAGTAAATATTGAGAAGAGAGTGGTTTTTATAGGATAAGTTACAAGAAACAAAATATCAGGGTAATGTGTTTATCCAAGAAGCAAGTATTTGTCATGTCCAATATCCTACACCAGAACCACTAATCTAGGAGGATAATTAACTCACTCAACAGCCAGCATCTGGTATCAGAGCACATGAGCACAAACCCAGCACTCTGGAGAACATTCTGTAACCAAAAAATAACAGCAATAGGATAAGTTCACATATGTGTATATATGTAAAATAGTGTGAGGCAAAGTGCTCTGTACCATGTACTTATCAAACACACAGTTACCGCTGTCTTTAAAGTTGATTCAAATGCTACCTTCAGACCTATCATTCGTAAATCCTAGAAGAACCACTAATGCCGAGTAGTGTGCAAATATTTAGCACAGAGTCACAACCTATAGACTTTTAAATCATAATTTAAATGTAAATCACTACAAATATTAAAAGGGGCACTTACTGGCTCAAGGTCTTTGCATAAAAGAAAAGAAAAATGCCTGTCACAAACACAAGGAAGAGTTTGAAATCCACAACTGGAAGAGAAAAAAAAACAAACACAACGGATGTACTGTGTCAGTATATAAAGTTGCAGAAACAATAGGAAAGTCAACTCATTGAATGTCCAGCCAATTATGAAAATAGACTTACTGTTTCGATTCACGCTTACTGTGTAGGTAAGCATCCTCCCAACAGGCTTCACAGAGAAGCACACAGTTTCTCCATATGGACTGAAGACTATGGTCATCTCTTTAGTCTCCTCTGGTGCCCAAAAGTTATGAGTCACACATCTGATAAATGATAGAATGGTTTCTGTATGCTGGCAGTTATGACTTCCTGTGGTATATACAATACTGAGCAGGCCTGGGCTGGTAACTGTCACCTACAAAACAGAAATGGATCAATCCAGGCAAGTTCAAAACCTTCCCCTTGGTACCTCAAGACACAAGCAGAGGAGTAAGAAGCCAGAATTGGCTGAGGAAAATACCACGATGCACAGGACTGGGCTCTGGTCCCCAGCGGAACTTCACATACCTGCATTCAGCTCACAGACGCTCTGAGGGGTGTGGATGGTTTGCCAGGTGTGATGGTGCATGTGGCTGTAGTCCCAATTTTTGGGACTCTGAGACAATGGATTGCTAGTCTGAGGTCACACAGTTAGCAACATGGAGGTGCTAGAGACCTTGGTTAAGCAGCCTTAAGTGGGGGCACCGGACGGAGACCTGCAGGCTGCAGACACCAACTTGTAAAGGAATTTTATCAGATAAAAAGTAGAAGAATCAAGAATCAGCCGGTGCAGAGAGTACTACTGCTGGGTGGACCTGAACAGGCGGAAGTGTGTGCGATCCAGAGCACGGTCAAGGCCTCAGATACTTGGTCCTAAGACAGGGAGTAAAGCATGTGCCTACAGATGCTGACATGTGGATGGCTCCACAGTCATTTCTAATATTTTTCCATTTGTTTCTGTCTGACCTCAATCTTTATTTTTTTACATTTCTTTAAATTGAAAATATTTTTTTTTCTGATCTAATATATTCTGATCATGGCTTCTCCTCCCCTAATTTCTCCCAGATCCTCTCCACCCACCCAAATCCACATCCTTTTTCCTCTGGTTAGAAAACAGGCATCATAAATAAATAAATAAATACAATCTTAAAAAAAAAAAGACAGAAAAGTGCCCCCCCAAAGGTTCACGAAACGCATACAGACGCAGAGACATACATTCACACATAAGAATCCCATAAAAACAAGGAGCTAAAAACCATGACATAGAAGCAAAAGACCTGTAAAAAAAATTTAAAAACTCCAAAAACTACAACTGACTTTTTTTTTTGGGGGGGGGGTTGTCTATCTACTGCTGGCCATGGGGCCTGCCTGTCAGTATGCTCTGAATATCCGGTAACCCTTCACTAGAGAAAACTAACTTTTCCTGGAGACAGCTTCTCAGTTGGAGATGGGGCTTGCGTTCACTTCCCTTCTCTATGCTGGGACCCCCCTGTGCTCGGACACTGTGCACACTGCCTCAGTCTGTGAGTTCATCTGACGTGCATCAGTCCTGCTGTGGCTAAAAGCCTTGTTTCCTTGGTGCTTTTCATCCCCTGTGGGTCTCACAATCTTTCTGCCTCCTATTCCTCAGAGGATGTTTTCCCCATTTTTACAGTAGATTTCTTCTATTTTAAAGAAGTAAAGGAGCACCCGAAAGAATGAAGATGGGAAGCAGGTGCTGGAGTTATGAACTCATTTGTTGAATGTAGAATGAATGAACAGGAGTGGGAGGTACGAAGGACTGCAGCTTTTATGTCCCCACAGCTCCAGGCAAGGTGGCACAAGAAGCCACATAAGCCTCAAACATCATTTTCTAGAAAGGGTATGAGCTGAAATCACATCCTGGGACAAAGTCAAACTTATCCCTTGGCCTACAGCACTCCTTCCCCAGCCAATCTTTAGGTAACTTCCATTACTGAAGTCTCAAGTGCCCCATTCTCAGTGAGAGCTGCTCCTGTTACTTTTAATTACTGCCTTAGATCATGTTGCTCAGAGATTCCCAGCCTCCTAGTACTGCCTGGTTTTGTGTGTCAACTTGATGCACGAGCACTAGAGTCATCAGAGAGGGAGGCGCCTCAGCTGAGGAAATGCCTCCATGAGATCCAGCTGTAAAGCATTTTCTAAATTAGTAATTAATGGGGGAGGGCCCATTGCATTGTGAGTGGTGTCAATTCTTGGGCTGATGGTCTTGGGTTCTATGAAAATGCAGGATGAGCAAGCTGAGAGAAGCAAGATAGTAAGCAGCCCTCTTCCATGGCCTCCGCATCAGCTCCTGCCTCCTGGTGCCTGCCCTGTTTAAGTTTCTGTCCTGACTTTCTTAAATAATGAACAGCAATATGGAAATATAAACTGAGCACAAAAACCCTTTCCTCCCCAACTTGCTTTTTGGTCATTGTGTTTCAGCACAGTGATAGCAACTCTAACTAAGACTCTTCCTAATGAGGCTGCCCTTAAATAGTCCTTAAAATTCCTCATGTTGTGGTGACCCCCAGCCATAAAATTATTTTTGTTGCTACTTTATAACTGTAATTTTGTTACTGTTATGAATAGTAATGTAAATATCTGTGTTTTCTGAAGTTCTTTGGTGACCCCTTAAAAGGGTTACAACCCACAGGTTGAGAACCAGTGACTAGGATGGCATATCCATCCAGAATGGTTAGGAGAGGGCCTGGGTAGATATAAAAAGGAATTAATGTCCTCTCCCACATAATTCTTCCTTGAGCCACTGCATGCCCATCAAAGTAGCTTTTATCTTGATGAATTTACTTGATAAATAAAGCCATATAAAATATATTTTTAAATCCTGAAGTGGTACAATTTAATTCCACATTTTTAAGTCATGATAAAAAAAAAAAAAAAAAAAACAGGCCCTGACCTGCACAGTTGACCACATATATGTCCACTCTATTTGTGAATGTTGATTGTAGCAATAGCAGTCCGACACAGAAGTTTTAATTAAGTCTGTTTCCTTCAGAGATCTACATCTTGGAACTGAAAGATAAAAAATAAAATAAAATAAATGAGTTACCTAAGTATTTAAGTTTCCAAAATCTTTTTTAAAAGATGTGCTCAAAGAGATATTTTCATAGTTTTTATTATTGTATGACCAAGAATTCTTCTACATGGTGATTACAGTCCGTCACTCTGCCCTGCCTAGCAGGCGTCTGTCTGCAAATGTCCCATTCAGAGTCAATACTATTAGGTCACCTACTGAGCAGCGCACATGCACTGATGCCTTTGACCCTAAAGTGATGGAGAGAGTTAAGAGAAGCTTCCTAGAAAAGAAACTCGAGCAGAAGACTCAAGAATAAGTTGTAAGCATGAGACAGTATCAGGACTGACATGACAAATGTGCACAGTATGAAGATGAGCAGAGTCATGGTGGCCCGTCTTAGGGACATCTGGACAGCTGCAGCTGGAGTTAACCATAGCCACTTTTACATAAGGAATCTATACTTCCCCATGAGAGCAGAGCACAAAAGGACCTCAGGTAAGAATAGAGGACTCAGTAAGGAACAGATGACATTAAAAAGGGCTCAACTAAATTGCCTAGTAAAGTGTGGGCAGAATAAGCACCAATTACCAGGCAGAGGCACCCAGGATGAGGCTTCTATCAACCCCAGGCCCCGCAGTAAGGAGAGTACCCAATGACTTAGGCTATAAACTGAAGAAGGAAGAAGAACAGATTGAAGAGCTCTTGGGAAGACAAATCAGCACACTCTGGAGCTGCAGTGGATGGAGGAGATGAAGGTATCTGGTGAGTGGGGAGATGGTGAGGTACCTACCCACATCCAGATGCTGGTGTAGAAGTCAGTTTGTGAGAATACTGGGAGATGAGTTCAATTTTAGACAGATGTCCATCCATCCAGTTTTCACTGGTGGTTCTAAAGATGATGGACAGGAAGACATGTGACTGGAGCTGGATATGGATATGTAAATACTAGTGTGTTCACAAATAGCATTAATGTAGTATTTAGCGATGCAATTTGGGACAGGTTGTCTATTACAGATTGATGTGATAAGTGTTACAAGACTTAAAATGTAACAAGAGTTAAAAATAAGGTTCATTTTTCCTCTACTGTGTTTGAATTTGAACTAAGTTCTTTGGAATCCAAGACAGTGTGTCAAACAGGAAGTACCACTCAGGAATAGGAAACAGGAGAATGGAGTACTCATGGGTACACAAAGAAATGAGCCCTTTGCCCTATTCAAAGTACAAGAAGGAAATCTATAGACAACCCTGAATTGAAGTTAGAGCAAACTGTTATAACAAGGTTGGGTAAAAACAAAGTAACCAGTAGCTACTAATTGATCATTATAGCCATCTAGAGAATAATGTTGAACAAGCTCAAGAGGTCTCTGTCCTGGCCTGAAATATCATTTGTGACAGACAAGAGTGAGGACAGGCACAGTCCCTCCTTGAAACAGCTGTACCAAAGTGACAGCTCAGTTATATAATGACCCAGGATGTTCTATTGTGACAGATAAATCCTTTCATTTTTCCTCTTAGCCTAGTGATGAAACACATATGCTTTTAAATGTATCAACAGTCTGAGCTGAAAATACAAGAATCTAGGTCAAGAGCCAGATTTCAAAGCAGTAAGAGGACAGTTGGGAGACTCGTAGTACAGGATACCAAAAATTAGAAATGCATTCCTTCATGACATGCCTATACACAAGAACCTAAAGAAGATAGGATAAACAGTGCTATGAACACAAGACAGCCAAGGTAGAGGCATTTTTGGGTAAAACCGAGATGCACACAGTTCAAGGCCAAGGGGAGGAGGCTGAAAGGAACAGTCTTTGGATGTCTAATACTAGAAGTTAGCTATAAAAAAAAGAAAGAGGTCAAAGAATGCAATGTAAAACCAGGAAGTGCTTGAGCAGCTGTGAGAATACAATGAACCACCTTGGAAGCCCTGCCTGTTGAGCCACAGAGGAGAGAATGGAAGGTCTCAGGCCTGGCATTCCCATACCACATGCTCCCCACCTCCTGCTCGTCTCTGAACAGGAACCAGAGCTAAACTGGGCAGCCAGAACTGGAAACTTTGCACGCTGAATCCTTAATAAGAGATCCATTTACCACTGGAGAAGAGCATGTCCTAGCAGGAGAGGTGAAGGGCATGGGGCCACAAGTTCACAACCCTAGCGTGTGCTCCAGAACTGTATACAAATCCTCACTGGCAGTCTGGCACTAGGTGCACTTCATGCTAAGGGGGCTTGTTTTAGATGCTGCCACGGGGTAACTCTCATAATAACTCTCATGGTGAGCCCTATTATTTAAGGGCTGAACTAACTCCCACAAAACCTCTGTGTCCATGCTCTGCAGAAGCACCTTCTTGTGAGGACTGAAAACAAAGGCTATCATCAGACAAAGGCTTCTCACGGGGTCCCAAGGCTGTTTTCTAAGTCACTGGATACCTGTAGCTCCTAAAAGCAGGATGATGTCTGTGAATATGGTGCCATAGCATGGATGTAGGAACAAATGCTTCTGTTAATGCAAGCCACGTGCGTGTTGCACTTAAGCTTACTCTAGCAGCCTTTTAGGTGGTCTCCCTTCTTCCAGAAATACTCCCAGGATTCCCATAACCATCCTTCTATACGGGCACAGAGATCTTTTGAAAACTTCACTTGGGACCCACGACATTCCTCTAATCACTTCTGCTAACACTAAGACAAAATCTACCTCCTTTAGAAAGGCCCAAGTACCTCTATGATTTCTTCTTCTCTCTCCCTTGGTGGCTCCAGACAGATCAACCCACCAATCGTCCTCAAAGTACCAGCTTACTCCTGCCTCAGGTCTCCCTGCACTGCGATTTTCTTCCCCCAGATCCTGTGAAGGCTTACACCTGTCAATAGCTGGCATGTTTTGTTTGCCCTTCTCTGGAAAGCTCTGTCTGAGCCATGTCTGAACATGCACACCTCACCTACTTTCTGCTGACTGACTACACAGGGTCCATCTTACACATGCGCTTCTTATTGTACTGTCTTGTCTATGGAGTTACTAAATCCTGCAGCATTCAAATACCTGTCACTTGCGTGTGTGTAGCAATCTGAGAGGATTAGAGGATTATCTGAGCAAGAACTGCACAGCCAGTGAAAATACAACCAATTTCCCTGAAGAATTGCCAGCACAAGAGGAGGTGCACTAAGCCCTGCCTTGAAACCTCCCCAGCAGTATACCTCTGTGTTCAGCCTGTCCCATGCTATCCATTCCAGAGCCCACGAAGCAGGAGAGCCAAGTGTGAGGGCATAGGCTACACCCCTCTCCATGCTATCTCCTGTGGACCCTAAACTAGAGGGTAAGGCTGGCTACATTTAACAGCCTCAGACTAAGGACTATCTTTCTTGTTCCTCCCAGAGAAGGAAGTCAAGACGTGGCAAGAATCTTGGTTTGACATCAGTGTGTGTGTATAAGGCACTTCCTGGTTAGAACTTGTTCTGGATTTCCCCTGTCTTCAACAGATTAAGGAACATGCAGATGGAATTAATCACTTACGTTACTAAAGGCCTCAAGTCAGGTTTATGCGAACCAATGGGACAGATCCCTCAGTTCACTTTATCATGCAGCTTATAAAATTCAGCTAATGTAGTGTGGGGACTCCAGTGGTGCCCCCACCCCCACTTCTGCGGCTTTATTTTCTTCTGTCTCGGTTACTTTGGGTCAACCATGATCCAAATTATTAAATAGAAACCTGCAGAAATAAACAATTCATAAGCTTCAAGTAACGGCTGAGTATATTGTTAGCACAGTTATATTATCAATCATTGTGAATCCTTAACTGTCCTAATTTATACATACATTGTTTCAGTGGGGGAGGAAGGGCACTCAGGGACTCAGAAGGGACAAAGGAGCACTGCTGTACACATCTTAAAAAAAAAAAAAAAAAAAAAAAAAAACCCTCGCATCACCTGGTTTGTTAATAAGTCAAAAGTAAATGACTTCTTTAACGCTTTTCTTGTTATTAGCTTCTTTAATGCCTCAGTATGTTTAGCTTTAAAAGTTTAGTCAGACATATGGTAAAAATATTCAGTCAAATCCTAAGGAGCAGGTAGTACTTAAACCTATTTATCAACTCTTCTGAAAATGAAAACCACAAGCACTTCTCAAGCCGGTGCAGATGTTAAACCACTTCCTATATTTAAAAAAAAAAAAAAAAAAAAACCTTCATCATCATCTCCCTCCCCAGGAACCTAGCCTTCCGGTCTGCACACCAGAAAAAACAGTCCTCTAATTCGACCAGAACCAAAACACAGCAAACACAACAGAATGCTGCTGCTGTCTTCATTAAACCGCCTCTTTCTTCCTGTGGGAACTCGAGTATAATGAACGGGTCCACTTAGTCCACTTAGTATCTTTCTTGGCCTTTTGTTAAATTTACATCTTTCAGAGGTGTAAACTGCGTAAGTGACATCTCTCTTGTACTGGTACCAGTCTGTTGCTTTTAACCTGAATATAAAACTTGATTTTTATCTCTCCAGCGTCATGAGAAGGGAACTGAAACTAGCACATCCTAAGGAACACATACACAGGGCTGATTCTACCTTCAGAAGACAGTTTCTTTTGCTGCAGAGGAACTTCAGGCTGTGATTCTGAGATGACCTGTTGTCATGGAAATGTGGGAAGCCATTCCAGAGCCTCATCTGAAGGGACATAGTATTCACGATCTGACCTCCTGCTTGATTTGACGTTTCTTTTCCTCAGACAACTACCTGTCTCCTATGACAAGTGTCTGCCTTTCCTACACCTAGCATAACAGAGGGCTGGCCTCAGAGTGGACGTTCTTCATGCCATGGCAGTGGGTCGGCACCCAAAGTGGATTCTCAGAGTTAGAAAGGGTCTTAGGCATTATCAAAGGCAATCCCCCCATGCTAAGGGCAGCTCCTACTTTATGGTAGAAAGGACAAGTCTTCCATTACACTCAATTTTACTTGCTGAGGCTTCAAGGATTGTGTTCAACCAAGATCTGAAAATATTAAATGAAAAATCTCTCAAAGTAGTAATATGTAAGTTCCAATAATTTTTCCACAATATTTCATTATAACTGAATTTTAATAATTATCTATCTCTTGCCCTGATTTACAATTATAAATCTCTTGCTCTGATATATAATGCACGCGTGCGCGCGCGCGCACACACACACGCACACACACACACACACACACACACGGGGATGGGGGGGGTCAGGGGGGATGTAAGGTTCGGTACTATCTGAGGTTTTAGGCAGCCACTTCCAGTGCTTTTTAAAAAAATACATTTCCTGTGGGTGAGAGTGTTTACTGTCCACCTGTCTTGTCACAGGCCCCTCGTAAGTAAAACCACAGTAGCAGCAGTTCCTAGGCCTAGCCAATCAAGGGTTCCCACTGTGTCACTCGACACTGCAGGACAGTGTTCCCTTCCTTCATGCATTTAAGGATTATCTGGAATGGCAAGATAGAAGTTGCCATTTTTCTCAGCTGTGAAGTGGAATTTTATCATCTCCTGGGTATCGTTAACACTTCTCAGACAGGAAAGTCCTGATGAACGATTTACCTGTGTTTTTAACACAACTGAGGCCTATTAAGCCTGGTGCAACAGCACAACCCTGTAAACCCTTCACCTGGGAGGTAGAGACAGGACTGTTATACAGGCAAGGCCAGCCTGGTCTATATAAAAAGCCCAGGCCACCTAGGGCTATACGGTGACTCCTGTCTCAACAGCAGCAAAACTTGAAAAACTGAGTTCCTTGAAGCAAATAAAAGGAGAGAAAAATACTGAAATCTCATTTTACTGATGAGAAAACTCTGGTCTATAAAAATACCTAGGCTGGCCCTGGAGAATATGACACCTACAGGTTAAATCCAACAACTGCACTACAGCCCAAGGCCCTGAATTCATCTCTACAACTACTCCTAGTCTGCCAAGCCCAGGAGCCCTCCTCTTCAAACTGTTCTATATTTTCCCAAGTACCTATTATATTTACTACTAAGTCTTTGTTCTGTAGGTAAAATGGGCATATACAAATAATCAGTATAAGACAATGCAGTTAGAGCAATTCGGCCCTACATAGCACAAGACAGTTACTTAACACATTCCTGTTCAATGAAAAGTTGACCACAGACAGTCCCGTAAGGTGTAACTCACTGCAAGATACCAGTATGGGCACAAGGTGTGTCAGAAACTAATAACTGCTCACTGAACATCCATTCTCTTTTTCAGTCTTAGCCTACTGACTTTGTTGGTGTGGGGATATTATCCAATTAAAAGTCTGTATCTTGACAGCCTTCCTTGAGTCTATTAGTGACCCATGTAATGAAGAATACAAACAAGCAATCTTTTAAAGGATGTCACGAATGGTAGAAATAAACTCATGCAGACTGCCTTTTGCAGGTACAACTTTCTAAGCCGGAATCTTAAGCACCCCAGTCTGAGCAGCTCCCAGAGGCTACCAGGTTCAAGGCTGGGGCATCAACTGTATTTTGCATATGACCAGCTACCCGGGTCACAGCAGCCAATCAGAAACAGAATTCCGGTTTCATGCTGAAGCTTTTATCCTTTTCTAGCCTTGAGTTTCACGAGATTTCTGAAGACGGATAAAATAAAGTTTCAGACATTAACTGCAGACAAAGGGCCAGTTGTGCAGGTGTCCAGCGGTGTGATCCTGAACAAATCAAAACGTAAAGCAGACAGGGGCGGGGCCTGGCCGCGCCCACGTGTGACCCTGCGGCCCCGAAAGGAGGCCCCCCGCCCGGAGCCGGGGTTACCTGACATAGCTGTCTCCTCCTTGTGCACTGCGCCCGCTGGCAGCGTGGCCAGGGGCGGCAGCCAGAGCACCAGCCACCACCGCCCGGACAGCATCGCGGCTAATGCAACGGAAGTGGCATAGTCGACCACGGGCGGGAAAGCAGAGGAAGGGGATGGCAGGGGCGGAACCAGCCGCGGCCCCGCCCTTCCGCGGTCTGCCGCGCAGCTCCCCCAGTGGCCTCCAGGGGGCGATCACCTGCCTTCCTGCTTCCTGCTCCCGCGCCAGCCTGTAGAGTTGGCGGGCAGTTTAAACCAGTTTTCAGAGCACCAGTGCGGGCCACCTAGGAAGGCAGACTCTCAGAAATTAGATCAGCAAGCCTCACTTAAATAAAAACCTGGATTGTTTGTTTCTTTGCCCTTCCCTTCACCTCTTCCTTTTTTTTTCAGCAACAAATTGGGAAATTCGGTGCTTAAATAAGTTGTGTCTAAGCTCCTGAACACAGTCCCTTTCAAAAAACCAAAAGCATTATACAGGTTCACTATTAATAAAGTGTCACTTTAATAGAGATCTGGTGGCTGGAGAGATGGTTCAGTGCTTAAAAGCACTTACTGCTCTTCCAGAGGGCCCATGCTTCAGTTCCCAGCATCTATGTGGCAGCAGCCCCAACCATATGTAACTACAGTTTCAGGGGATCCACCCTCTTCTGACTTCTGCAGGCATATGGTACACAGACATACACAAAGCTAAACACCCATACACTGAAATTAAAAAATAAACCTTCTTTTAAAAATGAGGTATTTTTAAAAAGTAAAAGATATAGTGAGTGTTCTAAACATAACCAGCCTGGCAGAGATGATGGTACTCTAAAGTCAGCCTATTGAAACAGAAGACTCCAAGAAACTGGAATGCCTCACAGGAAACTACCCCAGGGAGAAGAGAAAGTCGCCACCATCCACAAGAGAATACTCTTCTCCTAGAAAGTGACTCACAGTTTCTTAGCTTTAACAGAATACTGATCATCAGGACAGTTCTGTGCTAAGAGCAAAGCCTTCTTTGGTCTCTGGAACCCTTTCAATGTGACTTACTATTCCATACTTGAAACAGGGCAGAAGGGTGGTAGTGGACTGCAATCCCATCATTTGAGAGACAGAGTTAATCGGGAGTCAAGGTGAGCCTCAGGGGCATAGGAAATCCAAGCCTAGTCTGGCTACATGAGACCTTATTTAAGCTTCCTCTGATTCCCATCCCTGCCCCACCACACACACAATGCTGGAATAAAAAGTTGTGTTCTTTTCTCTAATTCCAGTCTTCCACTAACAGCACTAAACTCGATGTAATAAAAATTATTTTTTTTAAACAAAAATAGCCCGGCTTCAATTTTTTAGAAAGTCTAAACAGGAAAGACTGTCTCTGAGTTATCTAAAGGAGGCTTTAACCAAATGCCCTGGATATACCTAATATGTGGTTATAAAAGCTCAGAAATTTTTTAAGGGAATTACTAGGGGGGGGGGGTGTGATTGTTAAAATAAACCATCATTATTTGAATCTGTTCTTTATTAATTTTCTCCTGGACCCCTTTGTTATGCTTCTTGCAAAACAACTTTTTGCTCCAATTCTGTTTGAACTGGTTTGGTTAATTTGGGACAGTGCTAAGGAGAGCAACTGAAAGACACATATCACCAAATGACTATTGTACTTTCTTACAGCTGTCTTCAGCAGATAGAGAACAAGCAGAGACATACTGTTTATAACACTGCTCTAAAAAACTAAACCATCTTACTACTAAATTGGTAGATGAATTTAGTAGGTTGTTTTCAAAGGTAAAAATACAAATGGTATAAATATTTAATATCCCTAGCTATGGCAGCAGGTTTTGGATGTCAACTTGACTATATCTGGAATTAATTAAAACCCAAATGGCTGTGTACACCTATGAGGAATTTTTCTTAAATCATTTGAAGTGAGAAGACATACTTCTACTCCAGATCTTTCAAGGTGAGAAGATCCACCTTTATCTGGGCCACATCTTTGGCCTGAAGCCTATATAAAGGAAATGGAAGAAGGACCTTGATAAACTACATGAGAGTTTTTTCTGTTAGTCTTTCCCAGTCCTTTCCTAGAGGGAACTGTGGTCTTTTACAAGAGTAACTATACACTGAAGGGAAAAAAACAGACTTTTCAGGGTCTAGTAGATACTGGTTCTGAATTGGTGTTGATTCTAGGAGACCCCAAGAAACACTGTGGCCCTCCAGTGAAAGTAAGTGCTTGTGGAGGTCAGGTGATTAATGGGGTTTCAGCAGGCGCTCCAGTGGGTCCTTGAACTCATCCTGTGATTATTTTCCCAGTCAGTCCTAGAATGCATAATTGGAATATATATAGTTGGAAGTTGGCAGAATTCTCTCAGGAGTTCCCTGACTGATGGAGTGGGGGCTATTATGGTTGGAAAGACTAAATAGAAATCTTTAGAAGTTGCCTCTTCCAGGAAAAATAGTAAATGAAAAACAGTATCACACCTCTGGAGAAAATGGGTAGTATAGGAAGGTACTTATAAATCCCAGCTAAGGCCACATGACCCGTTGCAGATAATGAGGATTATAATCGACATAATTATTTTGTCTTATTTTGTTAAAAATGTGTTTGCACAGATATTTGTGGGTTTTCCTTTATTTCTTTAACATGCGATACAGCATCAATTAAGAGAACATCAGTAGTTATCATATTCAAGTATGAGATACTAAAAGAATGTACCTCAAAAGACATAGCCATCTATTCTAAATTTATAATGAGTGTGTGTGTGTGTGTGTGTGTGTGTGTGTGTGTTTGTACCATGGATATACATGTATGAGAGTTATATTATGTTAGGTGTAATGATGACATTTGCAATTGTATGTGGGATAGTTCTACCATACTAGGTGCAATTACTGTTTTTTATTTAGAAATTAATTATGACAAAAGGATATGGTTGTGTGTCAAGTTGACAAGAGGTGGAGTTGTGATGGCTGTTTTTGGTTGTCAACTTGACTACGTCTAGGATTAAATAAAACCAAGTGACTGGGTACACTGGTGAAGGATTTTTTTCTTAATTAATTATTTGAAGTGGAAAGATCCACTTCTAATCCAGATTGTTTGAGGTGAAAATATAAACCATTAATCCATATCTTTTGTGATGGGAAAATAAACCTTTTAGCTGGATCACACCTTCTGCAGGTGTGACCCAGCAGCCTATAAAAAGGACAGGAAAAAAAGGGAAGTTTTGCTTTCTTTGCCTGCTTACTCTCCTTTACTGGCATTAAGTCCTAACTTCTTCAGGGTTCCAGTGTATACAAAAGACCAGCTGAGACATCCAGCCTCTGGACCGAGCAATTACTGCATTCTTGGACCTCCTGTTGATAGACAGCCAATATTGGAGTAGCTAGATCACAGTCTGCACGTCATTCTAATAAACCCGTCCCCTCCCCCCTCTCTATTCTCTTTGCCTGTGTGTGTATTCACTTTTTAGTCCTTTTCCTCTAGAGAACACTAACTAATACGTTAGAAAATTACAAGTAAAAGCTACATTGATATTCCATCTCATCCTATCAAGAATGGTTGTCTTCAAAAACTAAATGCCAATAAATGCTGGTGAATGTGTAGGGGGAAAAGAGCCTTTGTTCACTGCTGATGGGAGTGTAAATTGATGGGCTACCATGGAGCTTCCTCAAAAGAAAATCTAGAATAAAACTACCATATGATCTAACAATACCACTCTTGCGTATATACCTTAATGACTCTAAGCCATCGAGCCACACCCCTGCTAATTGCTGCACAATTCACAATAACCAAGACACAAAACCAGTTGGAATTTCCATCAGCAGATGAATGATTAAAGGAAAAATGATACATATGCACAATGGAGTTTTCATCGGAAATGAAGAATGACATCAAGACATTCACTGGAAAATGGATGAAAGTGGAGATTATTATATTAAGTGAAGGAAGCCAGACTTAGAAAGACAACACATTTTTTTTTTTTGTAATGAGCAGAGTCTAGATGGAAATTTTTATCAACATATATATGACCTGACGTGGACAATTGGACTATGAAAAAGGAGAAGAAGGGCTAAAGGCTGAAGGGTAGAGAGAACAACAGGTGAATTATATGTGAGAATAACACAGAAGGGAAAGAATTAAAAAAGAGATGGGAACAATAAGAGAGGAACATGGGAAATGAGGAGCTTGAGGGGAAATAAAAACAAAGTATAAGTACATATATGAAATATATATACATGAAAATGTCACACTGTGTAGAGTGAAAAATTATAAAGGCCATTTTATGAAATATGTGTAAATTTTTCGCCTTAGACCTTGGGCAGAAAAGCACCTGCCAGCAGGTTTGGGCCCATCTAATTAGTTACAGAGGAGGGGGAGTTACAGGACAAAGGCCTGTTAAGAACATCCCAAAAACTGAATGGCCAAGGGAGGAACTACATCCTGCCCCCATGGTATGGCCTACTAGTGTTCAAAAAAGGTAAAACAACCAATCCTGTGCACCCGCGCGAAAGTTCGATTTTTCCCCACCCCGCCCAAATATAAGCACTAGACCCCTGAGCCACGAGGTCAGTCCCTCTATCCCCTATGTGAGATATGGGGATATGGGCTGGCCCAGAGCTCTGATTTAATAAACCACCTCATGTGTTTTACAGCAAGACGGTCTCTCGTGTGTCCTTTGGGTGCGTGCTATCCTGTGACTTAAGTGGACCTCCTTTCTGGGGAGTCCCGGACCTTTCAACTGAAACTTATATTTTATGCTAACAAAAAAGTTAATTAAAAATTACAACTAAAGGAAAAGGTAAAGATGTATACTGTAAGCCTTGGGGCAACACTAAAGTTTTTTTTAAAAGGAATGTAAGTAGGTCTGGAGAGGATGGCTCAATGGATACATTATTTATGTAATTCTACCCAGATGTTCACAATAGTAAATTTCATATGGAGTAAGTACTGTATTTAATACCTGTACAGTATAACAATGCTTTCATAACAGGCCCCAGACCTTAGCACAACTGACTCCATGATGGAAGTACTATTTAGGTTGTGAATCTCAGCAGCATGTAGACATTAACAGCTGCCAAAACAAGAACAAAGACCTAATCCATCTAAGTCCATAGTTCTGGGAAAGTTTGTATGAAGTGAGCTCATCCTTGGCTGAAATTTTGATGACAGCTTCTGAGAGATCCTAAGCTCGAAACCAGCCAAGCTCCTCTGAGAGACAATAAACATTTTTTTTTTATTTATATATACCAAGATTTAGAGTTATTTGTTATATAATAGTAAGTAGCTAAAACAAATCTCACTTAATCAGCTCTACCTGTTTTGGGACTTCAGGATTGGCTAGTCTTCTCTTACTAATGCCATGTTGTTTCCATAATAATCTTCAGTGGGGCTGATAATGGCAGTGGACCAAACAGAGAGAAGAGAAAATAGAGGCAGATTGAATTGTGGGTGTCATTAGATTCAGGGAGACACTGAGGTTCCCTGGCACCACCATGTGAAGTGGAAACTTAAGGGTTCTTTGGAAAGTCATTTGGATGGCGTTTTGCTGGGGCAAACATGTGAAGGAACCTTTCATCAAAGTGGACACAGGTGAAAGGCCAAGACAGACTCGTGAAGGACCGTTTCACTGAAGCAGACACAGGAGAGAGGATGTTCTGCTAAAGCAAGCATGTGAAAGGACATGGGATGCAGGATCCTCTGCTAACACCACACATGTATTGGTTCGCCTTATATTGAGTAGTTGAGCTGAATTTATTGAGATGTCATAGAGAGAAACCACACCAAACAACTTCTAGCGATGTGCTGCAGTTTCTTAGTGCTTCTGTGGACTCGGAGCTGACTGGATGTATGTGCTGAGGCAAGGCCCATGCAGAGGTGAGGCACATGGAAGACACATGATGTTTGGAGGGTATAAACAGGACTCGATGGAATGACAGAGACAGAGCTGGACTTGCTGGTACAGCTAGCTGTGCAAGATTGTGTGTCTGGCATCTTCATTGATTTTCGCTTCCCTGAGAGAAGCACAGCTGAGAACTTCTCCTGGTGTCTCTCTGGGTCCCTCCTGCTGAAGCTGAGGCCCAGCTGTCTCTGCTGACCTGAGCCTACAGACCTGGACTGCTGGTGTATCCGTGAAGTGTTTGTGAGTGGACTGAGCTGGCACTGTTGACCTGTGTGAACTGAACTGTCAATTTCCAGACAACACAGATGGAAGTTGCTCCATAGAACCTTTCTAAACAGGTCTTCCCTCACCCCCCCCCCCCCCCGCCCCATAACCTTTCTTTTCCACTACCTCTGGTGGGTGGTGGGCTACAAGGGAGGTTAAAGCAGTTAAGAACCATTGTTAAAAATAAGGCTTGAAGAACTAAAATCACAATCATGTGTAATTTTTTTTCCTTCCAGAAGAACTAAATGGAATTATCGAACTAATTGTTGCTGTCTATTGTTTAAACTTAAAACTTCTTCCTAGGAGTTGAGCTATATTGTTTAAATAAAACAAACAGACAAAAATGAAATAAAATAAAACCTGGTACCTGCAGCATCCTCTGCTTAGTCTTGTGGGTTGTTGAACAGGCTTACCTTTTATGCTTGTGCTAGAAAACATAAAAGGGTTGCCTCTCGGAGAAATCTGTAGTTACAGTTATCATCAAGCTTGTCCTGAAGAGATTGTTTTGTAACTAGATGTTACCACCAGCCTGTGAATTTCTATACAAAACAGATTTATCTTATAAAGGACAGATCAGCTGCTTGTGCATATGGATCCTACCTATGACCATTTGCCCCTCTGTAAACCAGGATGCAAGATGGCGTTTTGGAAGATCTGAATCTTATAGATGAAGTAGGCATCTTTCTCAGAACGCTACTGCGAATAAAGGATGCTGGTGTGTGTGGGTAATGGACTCCAGCAGATAGATCCTCATGGACCACGATTACGACTGAATTCCCCAAATAATGCAAAATCTCGTCAACTAGCCTTTAAGCCAGGCAAGTATCATGCATGACAATAGGTATCGGCAGTAAACACTGTCACTGTGACATGTACCTGAGAGGAACAATTGAAAAGGAGGTTGGGTTCATTTTGGGTCATGGTTTCAAAGGTCCATAGCTCCGCTGCTTGCACCAGAGATGAGGCAGAGCACCACAGTGGTGGGACTGTGTGGCTGAGGAGGGTGGCCATGGAGCCCTGAAGTCCAAAGAGGCTGACAGGAAAGGACTGGAGACAAGGTAGACTCTTGTCTAGTGGGCACTGGTGTGTCAGGAGTCAAGTCTTTAGGATGTAAGTCATCGGGGAACATTTCAACTCCAGACCACATTAGGAGCATTTTAGACAAATTAGTAACCACAACTAAACCACTACAAGTTGGATGATGGTTGTTGCTTTAATAGGGCACCAAAGTATGGACAAGAGCAAAATATAATAAAGACCTGAAAGTATCATTGGTTCTTTAATTCTGTTAGACTATTCTCACGGGTATTAAAAGGCAATAAGTCAATTTTCAACCGCTGCGTTTTTATTTATAGAGTTCTTGTTCTTTATCACTAATTAATTTTCTAAACTGTTTTAGGGTTTTAATCAGTCACTATGAATCAGAAGAAAATCTCAACTTATGTCAGAAATTGTTTAGAAGCCTGCACTTGGCCTCTATAAAACATTTAATAGAACCAGAACTAGAGAGATTCAGGAAAAGTCTCACCATGTTGTTCCATAAGAAAGATGTGGGCCTCTGCAGAGACGGCTGTGGGAGTGCTGAGGTCACATGCCACACAGACAGGAGTGGGGAGTGGGGGAGGAGGTGGGGAGGAGAAAAGACTGCCCAAGGCCCCTAAAGAAAAAGACAGAGTAAAAGGCATTGGCTCATTGAATACACAACATAGAAAATATTTTGAAGTTGAATGGTAGTTTTCATAACAACAGAGTTGTATCAAAGCTAAAAGGGTGGGCATTCCAGTGTGTGAGTGATACCTTGTGCATTCAAAGTAAATGGTGTGTGTGTGTGTGTGTGTGTGTGTGTGTGTGTGTGTGTGTGTCCAGGGTTGCCGTTGTTCAAAGCATTGCCTCCATTTGGGGCTTTGCCTAGCAAATAATTTGAAAGGTTCTTGAATCACAGGCAAATATTTTTAATTGCAATTAATGACAGATAAAGGCAGTTAAAAGGGGCAATTAAAGAATAACTGTTGTTTCTAGCTGTTTCTGAAGGAAAATACTGTTGGAATATTTCACCTTCTGTATATAAATCATTTGAGTGAAAGTTACCCAGTGGTAAATCACACTCAGCTGCACTGCTTAGCAGTCTACGTTTAAGACTCTGAGGAAACCAGCCTTCAAAAGCAACTGTCAGGTAGCCACTGGTGGCCAGAAACTGCTATCTATGGAAAAAGTATAGTTTGTTAATCTGCAACAAACAGGAAAAGATTGAGTGGTTATAATTTTGTGAGTGTAATTAAGGAACTGGGTAAAAGAAAATTTGTGGGCTAAGATCTGGGTATATTGCAGTGAGTTTAGGATTGCACAATGCAAAATATATTTTCCTTGAATCTGGGGTTTTAGATTGTATTTTACCTGGGCATTACACAATCCTCTTCTACTTTGCTTAATTTCTAAGGAGACTTGGATTTAAAAAAAAAAAATTAGTTATTGTCTTCAACCTAGTGCATTCCCTCTGGGTAACTTGCACTCAAATTATTTATATACAGAAGGCAAATCATATTTCAACCGTGTTTTCCTTCAGAAACAGCTAGAAACATCAGTCATTCTTTAATTTCCCTTCTCAACTGCCTTTATTTGACATTCATTGCAATTAAAAATATTTGCCTGTGATTCAAGAACCTTTCAAGTTATGTAAAACACTGAAACTTTCTGTCCTAGCTGCTGCTGAATCTTCACTTTAGAAAACCTATGGAGGTTACGACCTATCCAGACAATTCTGTTTTCTTTCGTGCATATTTGGAAATTAACTATTTTTAAAGAGAGGTGAGTGGAGTCTTGGAAAAGAGACCAATGTATCAATCTCACATTGTATTACTTTGATTCATGTATTTCTCTTCCTTTTTTCCCCTTAAATTCTGACCTCAACAGCCCCCATTTCCAATATTGCAGTCACTTGTTATGCTGGGTGGAACTAGTTCCTGGAGCTGTCACAAATGCACTCTCTCATTTCTCTAGTTACATTATTGTTGATCGTAGGAGTGGAATGTCAAAGAAAATAATAGTAGCTACTGGGAAAAAATTTATAACCACCATATTTGTACTCTTCTGTAAGGAAAACTGAATACAGAGTCCATCTATTCTAGCTGTTCTAGTAACAAAGTAATAATTTCTAGATTAATCATGTTTCAAAGAGCTCATGGGAAATAAAAGTATAATTTTCCTAATATACTTCTAAAATTATGAATTGCATTTCTCTATGGTGCTTACCTACCTGAAATGAAGCAGATTTTGTTAGCATTAACCAAAGCCTGGAATTAGATAAGGAATAATAGTAGTTATCATTTAATACATTTTAATTGCTTTTTTTCAGTGTCCTGGTGTGACTTACAGGCTCTGACATACCAGCCAAGTATCAGGGATACTTCTAGCTACCAGTGATAGATTTTGCAACAAAGCATCTAAAACAATGAAAATTGCTCTTCCACTGAGCTGAGCCCCAAGGCAAGTTGACTTTTAAACTTTAAGTACCGTATTTAGGACAGGCTTTTTCCAGCTTAGGCAGAGCCACTGAGTCTGTTGGATGGTGTCCTTAAGATTTTTCTCTTCATAATTGCAAAAGGCTTTTATAGGGGGTGATAATGAGTCATCAAACAGCCATGGCCAGATGTTGGAGAACTAGAGTAACTTCTGGCCTATCATTTGAATAAGAAACTTTCATCTTGATTTAAATAAGCAGGTTCTCTTTGCTACTCCTTTTGGCACGCTACCAGCCCTTATCCTTGCAAACAGTTATAGAGATAGTTACTAGGCACATAATGGAAAGCAAATTTGTAGAAGAAAAAGCTGGAACAGCAGGAGACAGGGGGAGGTTCTAGGCTGATTATTTTTGACAGTTCCCAAAAGCTTGTACAAATGTTCGGAAACCAGCAATCTGAAATTTTCTGGTGACCTCACAGTTAAATTGTATTCACGGTACTAAACTTTAACAAGTGCATTTTCCATTTTCAAATTTACAAATCGAACCAAAAAAGGATTGCCTCTGCATCAGTTACTTTCCTTTGGTCAATCTGCCTTAGTACATCAGCATAGCACCTTTATTCTGAATCATTCCACTTTGTAAGTAGCAGATATTTTATATTCTTATAGTGAACAGAAGAGGGAAAATAGACCAACAAGGGGACTTTCTAAAAAGGAGAACAAGAGGAAAAGTAGAATTTGTGAGGATAAAAAAGAAAGGAAAGAGAAAAGAAAAGGAGGGAAAGGCAGGCTAGAGGAAGAGTGAGTGGTGTGGATTGTTGGATGTGAGTACACCCAGCTAACCAGCTCACTCTCCACTTGAAATGATATTGGCATTAAGCCCTTGAGACACCAAAGAAAGACAAAAGACATAACAAGGAAGCACATTCTGCATGTTAGAATCTGTCCCTCCTAACCACAGGCAGGTGTGTCATGGAAACATGCTCACACAGCTTGACTGTGGATTCTGGTGGCACTCCCCTCAGCCCTCACCCCACACACAGATAACATGCCTACAAAACTATCTAAATACTAAGACTCCTAATTTTACTCGGCAATAATTCCAACAAGTTTACAAAGAGCTCAAAGAATTGTCTGTTTCATTGTTTTGTTTTGTTGTTTCGAGGCAGGGTCTGGCTGTTACTCAGGCCGACCAGAAACTCAAGACTCTCCTGTGTGAGCCTCCTGAGTACACATATTTAGTTGTCTGCTTGGTGGTTGGTGAAATCTTGTGTGTTTGTAAGTGGCTCAGGTGATGGAATTGAGAGCTTTGGCTCTCAAAGGGAGGCAAATTCTCTACAACTGAGTCACAACCCTAGAAAAAAAGTTTATGTCCTGAGTAAGTTATGGAATCTTTGTAAAGATGCAAAAGTTAAGGCCACATGAAAGCAAAGACATCACTTATGTTAGAATTGCTTTACAATACTTTCTGCCCCTGATTTCATTGCCCTCTGTGGTCCTTTTTTGTCTTTTTAAAGTTTTCTCTCTTTTTATCTTTTGCTAGACATAAATTACCAGTACTAATATAGATGCTTCATTTTTTTTTTTTTTTTTTTGTAATCTGTAGAACTGGGGATTGAATTCTGAGCATTGCACAGGAAGTTAGGCAAGATCTTTGCTACAGAGCTACACCCCCAGCCCTCACTACTTTCTATCTTGAGTAATACACATGAGAATCCTGTTAAACTTTCTCCTGTTATTGTGACAGGTATAATTTATGCTAAATGGATTTGTATTCCTTTTTATCATTATATCTACTGTGAAATAAATAGGTTTCGAAAGCCATACAAAACAAATGTATACTCCAATGAGTATACTATGTGCCAGTAAATGGTGGAATCAAGGAACAGGGTTTTCCAGCTCCTCCAGAAGCCCCACTGAATGCCTTGAGCCATGCGGCAAGCCTTTCCTTATTCCACAAGGCACATGGTGAATACCGGGTGAAATTAGGCATCACCTCCATACATTTCTTTAGAGTTGGTTGATGCCAGTCCATCCACAAACACTACATTTTGTGCACTAAACATCTGTATGGCTTACAAGCATCTCACAGTCTCCATTCCATTCATCTTTTCTTTGTTCCATATATATATATATATCTCACCACCATATGTATAGTTTCTAGGCAGTTAAAGTCCATCTTCCCCAGGATACTGGAGTCTGTATTCACCATCAGTCTAGGGTTTACCTCTTTGAAAACTACAGAGTAACTATTATATAAAACCGCCAGTGGGAAGGTTGTGCTGGCAGGAGGAGGCTGCTCACAGGGCATGCGCACCAGGAGGCAGAACGCCGGAGTGCTCAGCTGACTGTCCCCTCTTCGTTCAGCCTGAGACCGCAGCGGGGTGGTACTACCTAGACTGAGGTGCACGTGTCTTCCCAGCTCAATTAACCTGATCTAGATATTTCCTCCCTTGCAGACATGTGCAGAGATTTGTTTTCTTGCTGTTTCTAAATCCCACCAAGTTGAAAATCCAGATGAACCTCAAAGGTGTGTTCTTTGATCAGGAGACAATAGCACCTGGCCAATTTTCTTTCTGTGATCTATTAACGTACAGAGTGTTGCAAAATCATGATATTAAAATTCTAGTCTCTTTTCACCTGTGAGCCGAAATCATTCTGTAAAGAGACATGTATCTCCTATCACTTGATTGAATACCTAGTTTTACAACTCAAAGGCAGGATATTGCTTTTCTCAATATGCTAATTTTTAGGTAATAAAAGTTCTCCACAAAAGCTGAACAATCCTTTGTTTCTTAAAATCATATTAAGACAGTTATAAGATTTCACCCAACAGCTTTGTCATAAAGCTCAAAATGTCACATCTTTGGGCCATGGAGCTATCTTTGAGTTGGTTTCTAGTTCCTTTAGGCATAGCTTTGGACTTTTTGCTGTTTTTTTTTTTTTTTTTTTTCCATCAAGTGTCTCAAGTTTATTGTATGCTTCTTGCCTCAGATGTATAATGAATCTTTTTCCCAAAAGTCCTGCTTTTTGTAGTCAGAAATAGTACTACAATTCCAAGTCTCCAGTCCAAATACTAACGCTTAACTGTTGGGTTGGCCGTCATACCTGAGATTCTAACTGTCACTAAGTGGCTGTAGATATAATTTTATAGGTAAAAATGATCAGACTGATATTTCTAATTAAAATTCAGGACTATGTGTGATTTTTAATTTTTGTTTTTATTTTTGTCTTATTGCTCTTTTAAAATCAGAATCTCTCTGCCTCCATATGAAGATTCTTACTTAACCAGGACACCATAGATTCTAATCAGTTTGGATTGTGATAACAAAATGCTATAAAATGATTAGAATATAATCAATTAAATTTACCTTTCAGAATTTTAGAGACAAGTCCATGAAGGGCACGCCAATAGGTTGTGTATGTGGCCAAGGCCCATCTATTTTTTTTTTAAAACTGATGCTCAGTCTGTGTTCCGTGTGGTAGGAAAGATGAACAAACCCCCATGAGCTTCTGTGGAGGGTGCTAGTCCTGCTCTGGATGACTCTGCCCTCACGCTGTCCTCAGCCTCCCAAAGGCACTGCTTGCTGGCATTTTGTATAGGTTACTATGTCACCATACAAATTCTGTGGAAACAAACACTCAAATCATAGTAGATGGAATATTCCATGATGATTCATTTACTTTATGCCACTTTGTTCATGCAAAAAGGCCAAAATAACAATACGCAAATTACTGCCACTGGTATAACTACATGGGGTGCCTTAGTTTCTCAAACACTCTTCACTCAGACCCCACCTTTTATAGCAGAACTAGATCTGCATCGTGTGAAAACATAGCCCCCCTCTTCTTCTTCTTGTTGTTTTCAATTCCCACTTTATTCAATAGATGTATGTTAAAGAGACATACACTTTTTCAGAAGAAAGGTGGGATTTTACTTTAAGCACTATGTAAAATTACAAAATGCTGTAAGGTCTTACAAGACTTATTACTACCAGCTGTATGGTAGTTTGAATAGAAGGAGGAATGTTACATATTTTTGGCATCAAAATAATTTATAATAGTTAAATGTCTCTTAGATATACATGATATTTTCTGAAGCTAAAAGTAATATACATTCAACCAGTTATTAAAATCTATTTGGAACATTAAACGTGATAGAAGTAGAAAAAAATCTTTATAAAAGGAAATTGTGACAAGAGGAAAAAGCCCTCTATGAAAGGAAATTGTGACAAGTTACTGATTAGACAAAAACCATTTCATCTCCAAGGGAGAATACACAGTGTAATTGGAGCTTCATAGAATGAATTGGGTAGTGTTCCTTCTGTTTCTATTTTGTGGAATAGTTTGAAGAGTATTGGTATTAGGTCTTTTTGAAGGTCTAATAGAATTCTGCACTAAACCCATCTGGTCCTGGGCTTTTTTTGGTTGGGAGACTTTTAATGACTGCTGCTATTTCTTTAGGGTTTATGGGACTGTTTAGATGGTTTTTCTGATCCTGATTTAACTTTGGTATTTGGTATCTGTCTAGAAAGTTGTCTATTTCATCCAGATTTTCCAGTTTTGTTGGGTATATGCTTTTGCAGTAGGATCTGACTTTTTTTTTAATTTCCTTGGTTTCTAGTATTATATCTCCCTTTTCATTTCTAATTTTGTTTATTTGGATACTGTCTCTATGCCCTCCGGTTACTCTGGCTAAGGGCTTATCTTGTTGATTCTCTCAAAATCTCCTGGTTTTGTTGATTCTTGGTATAGTTCTTTTTGTTTCTACTTGGCTGGTTTCAGCCCCGAGTTTGATTGTTTTCTGCTGTCTACTCCTCTTGTGTGTATTTGCTTCTTTTTGTTCTAGAGCCTTCAGGTGTGCTATTAAACTATTAGTGTATGCTCTCTCCAGTTTCTTTTTGGAGGCACTCAGAGCTGAGATTTCCTCTTAGCACTGCTTTCATTGTGTTCTATAAGTTTGGGTATGTTGTACCGTCATTTTCATTAAGTTCTAAAACGTCTTGCTGGGCAGTGGTGGCCTACACCTTTAATCCCAGCACTTGGGAGGCAGAGGCAGGTGGATTTCTGAGTTTGAGGCTAGCCTGGTCTACAGAGTGAGTTCCAGAATAGCCAGGGCTACACAGAGAAACCCTGTCTCAAAAAAAAAAAAAAAAAGTAAAAAGTCTTTAATTTCTTTCTTTATTTCTTCCTTGACCAAGTTATCATTGAGTAGGGCAGTGTTCAGCTTCAATGTGTATGTGGGCTTTCTCTTGTTTTTGTTGCTATTGAAGACCAGCCTTAGTCTGTGGTGATCTGATAAGATAGATAGGATTATTTCAATCTTCTTATATCTGTTGAGGCCTGTTTTGTGACTGATTATATGGTCAATTTTATCTTAAATAATTTTGTTTTTTGATAATTTTATATGCTATATTTTTATCATATTCTTTTCTGTCTGCCAACTCTTTCCAGATACTTCTCCCAATCCACTCAACTTCATGATAAGAAACTAAAACAAAGGGCTGAAGGGATGACTCAGTGGTTAAGAGCAGTGGTTATTCTTCCAGAGGACATGGGTTCAATTCCCAACACCCACAAGGCATTTCATACCCTCCTGTAACCCTAGCTCCAGAGGATATGGCACCCTCACATGGACATACATACAGACAAAATTCCAATATATATAAAATAAAAAAAAAACCAAAACAAAGTCAAAAACAAGAAAAAAAAAGGCATAACAAAACCAAAAAGCAAACAACAACATGGAATCTGATGTATATTGGCCATCTACTCTTGAGCTTGGGACTGGACCTTTCCTAGCAAGTATTGATTATAAAATAGCTTTTTTTTTTTTTTTTTTTTTTTTTGGCTAGAGATAGGACTTTGTACCCACTTCCTATCCTTCATGCTGGGACTTTTGTCTGGCTTGAGTTTGTGATGATCTTGTGCAGCCTGTTATGATCCCTTTGTGTTCATATAGTAAACATTGCTTTTACCCATCTGTAGGGGAAAAAAAGCAGGGATGACCTGATGCATGATATACCATGATCCTGAGTATACCCAGAAGTCAGAACACTAATTTCTGAAGGAGAGAAGTTACTGGTAGCTGGCCTTCAGATGAGTTTGCACTTTCCATGTCTCCATTAATGCATGTCTTCTAAATAGAGAACCATTTCCATTTCCAATACAGAAAAACAACAGACCACCACCATCCCTGCAGCAAAAACTCTGTAAAAGATTTCTCTCAATTCTAACTTTGTTTCTTGTTTTCATATGAAAATGGTTCCCTGGATTTTCTATTGGAATGTGCTGCTAAGAATAACTCTTCTAACTTCACCAATTCTTACTTTTATTGGCTGTTTCCTATGAGATTTCCAGGTTCTGTTATCCTTGATTCTACTGGCTGCTTCCTATGAGATGCTCTGGTTCTGTTCTATGCCTAAGCTATATTTCCAGCTACCTCTCTTATCTGGGTTTCATTTAGTGGTGCTTTCTTATAGTTGTGTGGTTCACCTACAGTATTGTTGGCCACTGATCTTCATGTAACATTCTAGAAGAGAACTTTAGTGAGTCAGTTTCTAAGGTGATCCCATAGTGTTCAGACTGCTAAAATATCTTCAGTCTTTACAACAGGACAGATTGCACCATCAAATGATGGGTTGGGCAAACCCCATTGGCTTTGGTTTAAAAACCAAAGTTGAAAAATTGCTATTTGGGGTTTCTTTTGTACTCAAGTCTGTCACTGTATCAAGCTTCCTTATGTTGCCAACTTTTTCTGCTCAGGGGCTGATAGGACTCAAGTCATAACTCATGCTATGGCTGCACACTGGCTTTTATTCACTGCCGTGTACTTTAAAGTTTGTAATAACCAAGTCATCATAAATGTTGACCACTACGTTATGTGACATGGTTCCTGAGGAAACATGAACTGCTCACTATGGATATAGAACCAACAACAAACTACTAAAGTCCAGTTCCATGGCCCAATGGTTTGCTGGGGGTATTGGCTAGTCCAGCATGGGTGACAGCTCACAGAAGCTGAAACCCTGGTGCTCATTGCACAATTTACAGGCAACTCAGATGGTCAGAGTGTCTTCCTCATAGCGCAGCTGATTTGAGACTCTCCCAGGCAGATCTCAGTCCTCGCATCTGTGCTTACTATATCCTTGATAAGGGATATAGTGCATATATATGCACCTTGTGCATCTGGTCACTTTCAGGGACTTCCTGGCACTACTCAGTTGTCTGCTGATTGAGTCTTAGTGAATCTCCTGTAGGCTCAGATTTTTCAAAACCTACTCTAATAAGGGCTCCCAAATATTTTAACCCTCCTTCTAGCTCACCATCCAAAGGAAGAGGAATAAAGATGGTAACTAGGACAAGGGGATGTGGACCTGTTTAGAAGTAGTTCTCTGGGCAAGGCCAATCTCTGTTGTCAGGAGCAGTCCAGATAAAATAGTGTCACCAAATATAAATCAGCAGTGGCAGCACGATCCAGTAGAAATAGCCAGGCCTCTGCCAAATCCATATGAGTCAGTGGGAGCTACCAGAACCAGTAGGAATACCGGGAGACATTCTCTGCTGTGACTCTTTCAACAAAGTGAGGATCAGCAAAGAAGCCAGAACAAAGAAGCATTGCACAGCTAGGTACGCAAGCACCTGTCAGTCTACGTTGGGTCCTACTTATACCCTCTCCAAACATCACATGTCCTCTCCCAAGTGTGCTTCGGCAAAACCTCACATGAGTCTGGATCACATGACACAGCCAGAAGTGCGTTTCCACTTCAGTCTTCCTTTAGAATATCCTGCACCTTACACTTTTGGAGAATTGCTATACAGCATGTAGCTTTACTTTTTATCAGTAATTAATTACTCTGTGTGTTTTAATTTTAAGATTTGAAATTTTAAAATGTGCTGTTTCTCATTACTCTAGGACCAACTAAATAGATCTGAAATCATCTTTTTGAAGTAGACTCTATTTTTATAAGTGGAAGTGGTGATTTGCTATTAACTTCCTAAACTCTGATGGGTTTATGTCTCTCCAACAGGAGTTGGAGAATATATTCTCAATGTTATGAAATCCTTCAAACGTATGTAACAAAATCAGTCCCGCTAAGCAGGAGGCCTGTGATCACAGCAACTAGGAAATAAAGTGAAAGGAGCCTAGTTCAGGGTCTGCTCGAGATACGGTGAGTTCAAGCCCAGCCTGGGAAACTTAGTAAAAGCAGACATCAAGATAAAAAGTAAAAAGAGGGCTGAGGTTGTAGGTCAATGACAGAACACTTAGAAAGTGTGAGAGCCTAGACTGAAGCCACAGTGCCAGCAGAAAGGAAGCAAACACATTAGGCTTAACTGGTGTTCCTCCGGTTGGATTCTGGTAGATTAAAGAGAGAAAATTCTGTTTCCTAGAATCAGTTCAAACAACAAAACAAAACAACAAAGGCCAAGTAAGTGTTCAGCCAATGTTCTGCTTAGATATTGGTGTGAAACAGTTTATAAGATGAATCTTAAAATAATAATCTTGCAGTGTAAGAAGGGGCTTACTTACACTGTTTACACACACAGTAGCTTATTTATTTCTTAAAATAATCCTCTTAGTTGGGGGAGGGGTACCGTTCTTTAGAAAAAGAAATTGAACTTGGAGACCCCAAGGGTCTTGAGATTATTCAGGAGAGAGAGGTATTGTGCCCTCTCCCTCACCCCCACCCCCTACCCTCTCTGACACTCAGCCCTGCTGAGTCATTGGAGAAGTTTTCCTAGCACCTTAAACTTTTATGCAATGGTCACATTTGAACATGAGTTTCTGAGCCTGTGTCCTGTGGTGGTTTTCTTTGGATCACTTCATCAGGAGTTTTTGTGGAGTCTGAGCAGCTCTACAGGAGCATCACTGACTGTCTCAGTTAGGGTTTACTGCTGTGAAGAGACACCGTGACCAAGGCAACTCTCAAACAACATTTCATTGGGGCCGCCTTACAAGTGCAGAGGTTCAGTCCATTATCATCAAGGTGGGAGCATGGCGGTGTCCACACAGGCATGGTGCAGGAGACACTGAGAGTTCTACCTCTTCATCTGAAGGCTACTAGGAGAATAATCGCTTTTGCAGCAGCTAGGATGAGGGTTTTAAAGCCCACACCCACAATGACACACTTCCTCAACAAGGCCACACCTCCAAATAGTGCCACTCCCTGGACTAGGCATATGCAAACCACCACATTCCACTCCATGGTCCCCATAGGCTTATTCAAACATATGAGTCTACTGGGGGCCATACCTAAACATAACATAATGCAAAAATACATTTAGTCCAACTTCCAAAGGTCCTATAGTAGTCTCAACAATGTTAAAAGTTCAAAGTTCTCTTTTGAGATTTATCTAATCACTTAACTGTAATTCCCAAAGCAAAACAGGAAACCATCTGGGCAAAGTCCAAACTCTGCATCTCCATGTCTTATATCAAAGTGATCTTCAGATTTCCACTCTTTTTTCATCTTTGTTGACTGCAACAAACTTCTTTCTCCTGGGGTGATTCCACTTCCTGTTAGCATCTTTCCTCGGCAGGTAGTCTACATCTTTACCATCTTAGGGTCTCCAAGTCAACTCCAACTTCACAGCTTCTTGTTTCAATGTCTGGGATCCACACATGATCTTCCGGGCTTCTCCAAAGAGTTTGGCTGGCTCACTTCTCCAGCTCTGCCCTTTGTAGCAATCTAGGCTCTGGCTGACTCTACTCCTCTGCCACTGCTGTTGTTCTTGGTGATCGTCCCATGGTACTGGCATCTCCAGTGTACTGGGTCTTCAACTGCATCTAGGCTTTACAAATAGCCTCTCATAGGCTCTCTTCATGGTACCAAGTGTCAATTTCTTTGCATGATCCCTTCAGTCCTGGGCTGTTAACTGCAATTGAGGCTGCACCTTCACCAATGGCCTTACATGGCCTCTCACAGTGCCAAACCTCAGCTGCTCTTCATGGCCCCTTCATGCCTTCAAAACCAGTACTGCCTAGGTGATTCTTAAATATTACGAAGCACAGTTGCAGTACAAGGTAAAACCTTGGCTATCTCTGTAGTGCTGGAAATATTAAAAAAAGAGTTCAGCAAGTTCCTGTGCTACTCTCTGATCTGGCAGGCTGGCTGGCCTGTTTCTTATCTTGTGGAGACTTTGACTCAGAGCTCCAAAAATCTCTCCACCCAACTGGCTAAGTTCCCACTGTCAACTCAATTCCATGCCAGCCCCATGCTTCAAATCTCCCATGGCCTTTGTGGCATATATTAGGTAAACCCACACTTTGCCGCTGTACCTTTATCTCTTGAACCCAGATGAGCTGCCGAGTGAAGGAAAACATATTACAAACTTAGTTTAGAACCGACAGTAAATCAATCACTGGGCACAAACAACTAGAATTCTAATCTTGTATCTATATTAAATCTAAATCCTCTGGTGGTGAATCCTGGAGGATCTGCCATGGAAACTGGGAGACACCAGTGTTGTGGTAAATCTCTGACCCAAATAAGACTAGTCAAGGAAAACACAACTCAATATGTATGGATACAAACTGCACACCTAGACTGGGCCAATTTACTATTACACTACTCTATTCCCCAGCTATGAGATCCCTTATAACGCGTTTTTTCCAGGCCACGTGCTTCTCCTCCATTGTCCTTCCACCTCCTGCTCCTCCGTTGACTTCCTCTACTTCTCCTTCCTCCCCCCATTCCCCCCTGTCAACTTCCTCTTCCTCTCTCCTCCCCCAAGCCTTTTTCTCCACCTCCTCTTCTACTGAACAGTCATTGGCTCTAGCCTTTATTTTACAAATTAAGATGGACAGAAGCATCACAAGAAGTCACCTGTGTAATGACTCACTCCTCTGCAGCCCCTCCCAGAAAAGTGGAACTAGCATCAAAATATAAGGCCGGGGCTATCCACAACACACCAGTAGCTACATCTTGTCCTCGTGCTATCCCGGTCCAAAAAGCCCTCTCTCTCTCCTCTTTCTCTCTTCCCCTCTCCAACCTGGAAGGAAGTCCCTCCTACTCGCCCAGTGATTCAGTAGGGGATTGGTTCACAAGAAGTCATCCTGTTCTGCAGCCCCTCCCACAAAAACAGAATTTACATCAAAATACAAACAGCACCAGGCCCATCTACAACATCTCTGGAACACAACTACTTTGTGCTCTTAGAAAACACTTCCCAGAAGATTTCCCCTCAGTGATGCTGGTCTCTTCTTAATCATGGCTAATTTCTTAGCTCCAGCTAACCAGCATCAATTGTCTTAGTAGTCTCCTTCTCCTCTTGACTATAAAACCAGAGACACATGGCCGAAGCTGCAAACGTTCTGCTGCTTGGTCGAGCTGAAGCATACCCCTTTCTCCTATTATATCATCATCGGCTTTCTGTTTTCTAATTTTTTCATATTACCTAGCTTGGTTGTCCTGGAACTTGTTCTACAGATTGATTTTGAACTCAGAGATCTGCCTGGCTGTGTCACCTAAATGCTGGGATTAAAGGCATTCGGGATTTAAGCTTTTCTCTACTTGGAACTTGCTCTGTACCAGGTTGGCCTTGAATTCAGAGATCTTTTTGTCTCTGTCTCCTGGAATTAAAGGCATGTGCCACCAAGCCTGGACTTAAACTTAGCTTCATGGAAATCTTGCCCCAAGGTCACCACTGCTTCAATTCAGTTTAATATCCTTGAATACAAGATTCAACTCCAGTTTACTTCCTGGTGATCCTTTAATACTAGAATCATATTTTTGCTTTCTAAGCTTGCTACACTTGTACAAAACACTCTTCATGAGACTTAACCATAGAACAAAGTCTATGCTGGGCTTTTTTGAGACTTTCTTGTCAATGCAACTAATATAAATCTATTTACCTTAGCCTCAGGTAGACTCTTCAGACAAGGACAAAATGCAACCTTATGCTTCACTAAAATATCAGAAAAACAGTCCTTAGGCCATGTACCTAAATTCTTCTCCACTGAAACATCTAGGGCCAGGTCTGCACAGTTAAATCACTCTCGACAACAGAGTCTTCTATATTCCTACTAGGATAGCCAATCAAGTCCCACTTAAAGCATTCCACTACTTTCCAAATTCAAAGCCCCCAAATTCGTATTCTTCTAAACAAAAGCATGGTCGGGCCTATCACAGCAGTACCCCACTCCTAGTACCAACTTTTGTCTTAGGGTTTTACTGCTGTGAGCAGACACCATGCCAAGGTAATTTTTAGACAACATTTAATTGGGGCTGGCTTACAGGTTCAGAGGTTTAGTTTATTATTATTAGTTAAGGTGGGAACATGACAGCATCCAGGCAGGTATGGCATGCCTCATCCAGGCAGCTTCCAGTCAGCTAGGATGAGGATTTTAAAGTTCATGCCCAGAGTGACATACTTACTCCAACAAGGCCACACCTACTCCGACAAGGCCACACCTACTCCAGACAAGGCCACACCTACTCCAGCAAGGCCACACCTACTCCAACAAGGCCACACCTACAAATAGTGCCACTCTCAGGGTTAGGCATATTCAAACCACCACACTGACCCAGCACATTGTAGGACATGCATCCCTTCATTTGTGGTATGCAGAAGACAAGGCTAGAGCTTTCCAGTGAGTTTGTTTTTCATAGTGTACTCCTGAAAGCTCCTAGAAGTAGACATGTAGATGATGACCTTTGCCTCCACAGAGACTTCCACTACATTTTAATATTTTTGTCTTAAAATCCATATCAGCTGGGCTAGGAAAATGACTTGGTATTTAAAGTATTTGACATAAAAGCAAGAGGCCTTGAGTTTGGATCGCCAGCATCCATGTAAAGCTAGGTGTGTTGGTGCACGCCTGTAACCTCAGAGTTAAGATGATTGTGGAGATAGGCAAATCCTGGGTGTTTGCTGCTTACCCAGTCTAGCTGAAATGGCAAGCTTCAGGTTCAATAAGAGAATCTGTTTCAAACAATACAAAGCAATAACAACAAAAATAGAAACAAGGTGGAGAATCGAAAGACATGCCAACGTCAACCTCTGGCCTCTGCTTTTGCCCACTTGTACAGGTGAGTGCATTACTGAACACATATGTATACACACATATTTAAGATATGCACACATAAAATGAATACCATACTGTCAACCTCTGGCCTTCAAATATGTACTGTGTCTTAATTTTCTATTTCTCTCAAAAAACATGAGCAAGCCACTTAACGAAGAGTTTATTAGGAGCTTGCTTACAGTTTCAGAGGGTTGGTCCATGGTCACCATGTTGGGATATGGCAGCAGATAGGCAGGCATGACACTGGAGTAGCAGCTAAGAACTTACTTGTTGAAACAACCACCACAAAACAGAAAAAAAGTCAACTGGCCTGGCATGGGCTTTTGAAACTTCATAACCCACCTTCAGTGGCATACCTCCTCCAATAAGGTAATCCTTCCCAGCAGCTCCACCATCTGGGACCAAGCATTCAAGTACATGAGGCTATGGGAGCCATTCTATGTCAAACCACCACACATACACACACACACACAGACACACACACACGTGCACACACACAGAGAGAACACATTAAAATGCACACAAAATTTAAATTGTATTTAAAATTAATGAATTTGTGCAACTTTAAAACAAAGACACAATTTCACACTAAGGAACAGGTAAAATTGTTGGTATAGGGAGATGGAAAACGGCTCTTAGTATCTTGTAGCATATCAGCATGTTACCCTAAAGAGTTCTTCATTTTGTAGGTATGAGAGGAAGGGGAGAGAAGTAGTCTTCCCATCTTGGGAGAGCAAGTAAAGTGTTGGTAAACACTTGGACCTTATCTTGCAGACAGAGGTACCAATGATGTATTTCAAAAAATAAAGCAAAACATCTGTGTTTTAGAGTAATTTAAAAAAAAAAAATTCCTTTGCTTATCACGTTTCATTTATATATTTGTATGTAACATATACATATATTTATATATCATTTATATTACATATTTTATATGTTATATATGTGGATATTAAGTCTATTTATTATGACAATTTAGTCATATATTTATATATTTTATCCATAGGACTATATATGGGATGAAAATATGATAAAACTTTATTACCCTGTGTCTTGGTTAAGGTTCCTATTGCTATGGTAAAACATCATATCAAGCAACTTGGTGAGAAAAGGGTTTATTTCACTTCTACTTCCATATCACTATCAACCATCAAAGAAACTCATGGCAGGAATGTAAATAGGGCAGGAACATGAAGGCAGGAACTGGTGGAGGAGATAGAGGCCAGTACTGGTTACAGGCCTGCTCCTCGTGGCTCGCTCAGACTCATAGCACTCAGAAACACAGAAGCAAAGCAGGACAGAGTATAACAAAAACCTGGAGGGGAACATCCCTAGGAGGGAACTAGGGTCCAACCAATGCTGAAGTAAGGCCTGGTGAGCAAGGCTTCAGAGAGCAGTTGACAAACTAGTCACTAAAGGAAGAACCTACTAAAGGAAAAAGGGTGGTTTCAAGAGCAATTGTGGGGAGCAGGAACATAAAACTTCCGGTTTGTTCTGGGCTGTGGGTGAAGAGGAGGAGCCTTTTCCATAGAGGGAGCTGGCGTACAGGAAACCTGCAGAACTTTGCTCTGACATCCAGCACTACTCTGTGGTTTTGCATTGAAGAGCGGTAACTCAAGACACAAAGCAGAAAGTCATCTTACTTATGGAGACACAGGTGTCCAGGGGGAAATGAGGAGGCAGCTCACCTAGTGTCTGACTACCAGAGTCTTTACCTAAGAGTAGTTTCTGTTGCTGGGCCAGATGAGAGGCTGGGAGTAGCAGGCAGAGACCACTCACCAGCTCAATTGTATGCAAGTCTCCAGGTTACTCAGTTTCTTTCCTAAACTGTTTGTGCTCCTGGCAACTGGGTTGTTGTTGTCATTCTCCCGGAAGCGCTCTCTGGATGGCAAGTGCTTCTTATCTCCCTGCTGTGTTGACTACAACTTTCTTGCATGCTTTACTGTGTGGCATTGCTGTGATAAAGCATGACCAAGGCAACTGATCAAAGAAGGAATCAAACTGAGCTTACAGTTTCAAAGGGCTGTAATCCAAGACGGTAGACTGAAGCACAACAGTAGACAGTCGGAGCAGCAGCTAAGAGCTCACACCCCTCCGGCAGGAGGCAGAGAGCACATGGGGAATGACATGCATCTTTTGAAATTTCAAGTCCCATCTATCCCCAGTGATGCAGCTCTTAAAGTATTCAAACATACCATCCTGTGAGGGTGGAAGTGGGGGTGGGGGTGGGGGGGGTGATGGTGGGCTGGGGGTGATGGTGGGAGTGGGAGAGATGGTCATTCAAACCAACACAAGTTTTGGGTTTACTTGTTACCTATTCTATTTCTTTGAAAATATACTCTAATAATATACTAATAGTCATTCAAAATTAAAGAAAATGTTTCTCTAACCATTGATGCCTCCTTCTTAAAAACTGAACACTGGATTAAATATTGTCTTAGTTATAGTTTTTCACTGAACCTGAAGCTTACTGCTCAACCAGGTTGGCTGTCGAAGGAGCTTCCAGGATCTCTAGTTTCTCCAATGCTGTTAGAGGCAAACAGTACAACCCCTGTATTTTTTCATAGATTCTAGAAATCTGATCTCTGGATCCTTTACCAACTGAGCCATCTCCCCAGTGTTAGTTGTTGTTAGGCGTCGGACCGCTCCAGACCACACGGTTCCAGGGGTGGTTATTCAGGAGATAGGGCAAAGGTGGGGGGAAGAAGATGGAAGAAGAGAGAAGAGGAAGAAGAGAAGTAGAGGCCGGCCATGACCACGTGGAGAGAGAGGAAGAGAAGAGGGGGAGGGGACAGAGAGGTAAGAGTGTAGGAGGGTAAGAGATTAAGAGTAAGAGAGAGAGAGAGAGAGTGAGGAGGGGGCAGGAAGCCCCTTTTATAGTGGACCAGGCCTACCTGGCTGTTGCCAGGTAACTGTGGGGAGGAGCATACCTGGCTGTTGCCAGGTAACTGTGGAGGTGGAGTTTAGACAGAATACTAACACCCAGCACACTTTGTTTTGTTTTAAATATGAAGATTATTATTTTGGTGTATTGCACCATTGTCCACATTATCATTTAATTGGTGTCCTTAATACCTAGAAAACATTTACATTAAAAATTGAATTTTAAAGGTAAAAAGGAGAAAAACCAGACCAGAAATCTTAGAATTGGCTGATAAAGAGCAAATCCAAAGTTTCTTTACTCTCTTCAGACACTTGGCAGTCAGCAGGCTCATCTGAAGTAGCTCAGAGCAATTGTGGACAGGTCAGCAGAAGTGGTGGACGGTGTCCTCAGCCAGGCTCTGTGCTGGTGAGGCTCCCTGCCAACCAGGAAATTCACAATGGTTCCACAAGGGCCTCAGTGTCCCCCATACCTTCCCACCTGTCCCCAGATAAGAACAGTGGTGCCTGTGCGGGGCTTTCTGTTCTGTTACCAGGCTCACAAGCACCTCGTGTCTCCATTCATTCAGTTACTCAACTTCTGCCCCCGAGGTTCCCACACTCTTCCTATCCCAGCAGGGCGCTGTAGGTAAAGACCAATGCCCTTGCATGTATCCGTGTTTGAACGTGGCTGTTGTTGGTTGTGGTAAGATGGCGTCTTTCGTACCCCAGGCTAGCCTCAAACTCCCTATGAACTGAGACGGACTTTAGCCTGATCCTCCTGCCTCTGCATCCCCATTGCTGGGATTACAGCTGTGTAGCGACATGTCCCACCCACATTTGCTTTTGTTTAACTGTATAGATTCCCGCTCCATGGCTAAGTCCCTCTACGTTCTAAATCAATAGGCAGCATGTGGCACTTCATCTACATGACCCATGACTCGTGTCACCATGCCATTTCAGGCTTGAATGCTGTAGGTTATATATAATCCCATATAAGGTTAGAACAGTGACACTGCCTCCCTAAGGCATTAAGGATTATTTTGGATGGAAACTCTAAGCTCATCTTCCACTCATTCCCGGCTCTGTGCTGGTCCTCCTTGTGCACAGAGGCAACTCTGAGGTCACTTTTACAAGAGAGGACAGGCAGAACAAGTGCCCTGCCAAAGACATTGGAGTGTTCAACACCAATTATCAGGCTGAAGAAATATCCACAGATCAGAAATAACTTAATAAGTTTTAAACTTTAGATCAACTGTCGGTAATACAGCCTGGTCAGCTGGACTCTGCTTCAGTTTTGACTCCCAGTTTTTCTAAAGCTTTTTAAAAATGCTTGGACTGTTTCCTTAAGATATTCGCATGCAAAGCTGCGGCTGCTTTCTCCAGCCGCCCACACATACCTGCCCTCCTCCTCCCTCTGACTCAGCGCCCAGCCTCCGCCCACGCCCGCTGACTTAGTGACCCGCACCCACTTCCCACAAACCCACGCGCTCCTCTCCTTCACACAGGTACAAATATTCACACTCCCACTGCTCAGCAAACAAAGCACACTACTAATGGGGGGAGGGAGGGTGTTTTTCCTAATGACCATTATGTTTCTTTTAATTCACAAGCTTTACACTGCACAATGAGTAGCTGATGAACCTATTCTTAAACTGGTTTTTTCAAAACTCCCTCATGTTCAAAATTGGATTTTTCTATTTTTAAGAACTCCACCAAAAATGTATACACCGTGCGTTGCACCCTTTTTCAGGAAGAACAGATGTCCTAGGGTTTGTCCAAATTAAAACTTTTTACTCACATTTTGCAGCGAATAGCTGCACCTACGAGACAAAGGCTCACTGGGGTGGGTATTCGCTGTGAGGGTGTTTGAGCTACAGCTGGCATCAGCAGGCTGCCTGACAAGATTAATTGGCAGTGAATTAGACCAGTGCAATCCAGAGCCAACACCAGAAAGGAGGACCAGCCCACTCATCAAGCCCTGCCAACGCCTGGAGATCGGCTGAGCGTGGGCTGGGGGAAGGCAGGGAAGCCAGTCTCTGCTGCCTTTGTGTTGTCAAGGTTAGTAGAAGGGCCTGTCACATTCACGGCAACGGTTTCCTTCTTCTGTTGTGCATATGTGTGATATCTGGGTGTCTTGTGGTGGGTACACCCATGCCACAGTACATATGCAAAGGTCAGAGGACAACCTGGGGGGGGGGGCGCTTCCCTTCTACCTTGTTTTAGGTAGGGTCTCCTGTTCACAGCTCCATGGGACAGGGCTGGACCTCCTGGTGGTTCCCCACAACTGCCTCCTGCTTCCCAAAAGTCACTTTAAGGCTGTGAGCAGCTGCATCAGCACTCTGTAGGTGCAGAGACCTGAACTTGGGTGCTCACACTTGTGAGCAGAGCTTTGTCCTCTGAGCCATCTCCTCAGCCCCCTTGGCAACTCTTTTTAGTTTTCCAGGGGTTGATACTATTATATGCCACTGATGCGAGCAGAAGCAATTCTACATTGTAACTCACCTCCTCTTTAAGAAGAGATACACGCAAAATAGGGGTTTTAAAGAATGGTGGGTAGGTTTGCCTTTGCTCTTTTGCTCTATCATTCATAATTGATGTGAATTCTTCAGGGAGGAGCAGAGGCCATTTCTCTTCCTCTTTTATCTCTAAGAATTGAGCACGGTTGACTTACAATGAGTTGGATGGGGGACTGGGAAGTGGTTTTCTATCTGGGCCAGACCTCTCAGCCCTCAGCTGTAGGGCCAGTTTTAATCCCCTCTGTCTGCCTGTCTCATACTGTTTGCTTTCAATTTCTACCAATTTGATCTGCTCTCGTGCATTTTAGCACTTCCCTGTATTATCTTTAAACTTAAAAGTCTTCTTGGCTCCTTGGCACTTTTCAAGCACTTCTCTGTATGTTTAACTTTGTATCATTATAAAAAGCAAAGCTCCTCACAAAAGGTCCCCGTATAAAAAAGATGCAAAAGCAAAAAGCAAGTGTCTCCTGTCACACTTCTTAGCCACTGTGCTGCTATGACTCCCACCAAGTTCCAAGGTGCTAACTTCCAGCAAAATATGGCAGAGTGAACATAAGAGTCTGTCTCTGGCCAGGCCAGCAGAGTAGTGTGAAGCAAGTGGAATCATTCGGCTAACACGCCGTGCTCTGTGTGTCTCCTGAGAGTTCAGACTCTGTGGTCATCAGTGTAGCCCTGATAGGAAGCAGCAGAGCCTCTCGGCTGAGATTAGCAGAAGGTGATTAGATCTTTGTTTGACAGGTCAATAAACCTTTTTTCTTCATGTGTTACTCAGGTATTTTGTTATAGCAACAACAACAACAAAAAGTGGACTAACATGTCTGTCGGAAGAGAATGGAGGGGCTAATAGTTCTGCTGTAAATGAGAGCTGAAGCCTAGAGGTGAATAAGACATTTCACTGTGGAGAGGCTGAGGTCAGGATTTAGTTATCTCGTTTGAAAGCAAGGAGAGTGAAGTACAGACTTAAAGTCTGAGATGAGTTGAAAGCATACGTAAGGATCATACAACTTTTTTATGCCCAAACCCAGAAAACCAGTAGCCACGGTGCTCCTGCCTGACCCAGGCTTATTCATAGGAAACCATGGGCAAAATGAAGCAAGCGAAGCATCTGCTGACAGAAGGGTAAGGTATGGGGGTGTACCAGGGCCAGGCAGGAAGCTGAGCTGGAGATGGCCCCACGATCTTTGCTCTTTCCCTTGACACACAATCAAAGTTCTGTTCCTCGGAGAGCAGACCCTTAGGCCAGTGTTTTCTAGCTGTGGATTATGAAATCAGTTATGATTAATGGATTATGAAATCACTTAAGTGGATCATAATCAGCATTTTTTTTATAGGTTGACTTCCCCAGGAAGCAGACATTGAGATGGTGTGGAGAACTGAACATTTGTTAAGGGGTCAGGTACCCTTAGGACCAACATCTGTGGAAAAATAGAAGACTGGGCTGATGGAGGTGCAGATTGTGATGCAAAACCTGGGGCCTGCTCTGAAGCTGTAATGGCTCTTTGGATTTTGTCCAGGTTGAGGCTGAGAGAGCCAGGACTTTAGTCTCAGTTCTGGACTAAATTGTGCCCCCCAAATCCCTATGCTGAAGTCCCAGTACCTCAGGATACAGTACAAATCTTTAAGTAGGTGATAAAGTTCTTAGGATGAGGCCCTAATTCCCAGAGACAGTGACCTTGTACAGAGAGACATACCACCACTCTAAAGCACTTGCACACACAGTCAGATCACCACTCTAAAGCACTTGCACACACAATCAGGCCACGAGAGGATGAAATGGGAAGGGTGAGGACTACAAGCCAATGAGGGGTGGAGAAACCCAAACCTCGGACAACTTCATCTTACACTCAGCTACAGAACCATGAGAAAATAACATTTTTCTCATTTTTATGAGAAATGAGACTTCCTTGATGGGTAAAGCCACAGAAGAGTGGGCAAGAGAGCCGTGCTGAGGTAACCTGAGGTGTTAGTAACATGACCCCTTAGCAGAGCAGCCAGCACCGCAGGGACCTCACAGAGAATAAACTCAGCTCCATGGATGACTCAGAAAGCACCAAATACACAATACACAGTTTCGTGGTGTGTGTGTGTGTGTGTGTGTGTGTGTGTGTGTGTGTGTATCTGTATGCATGTGTGTGTGAATATTAATTTAGAAATATTTTCTACTGTGAGAAAATGTTCTAGTGTCATTTCTCTAGGCAAGAAATTGGAATTTTTTTTCTTTCCTGAAAATACTGAACAGATCCCAGGAAGACAAAATGTTTTCTCCACCCCAGAGTAATACCCAGGACTCTATAACACATCTGTCCACACTGGGCCCTCCATCAACTGTTAACCCCCATTCGTAAATATGAGCAGACAAAAGAAAATTAACAGGTTTATAAAAGAGAAGATCTTTAAAAGAGAAGGCTCACATATCACACATAACACCAACTGCCAGAGGAAGCTATAGAAAATAGACAAATGTTGTTTGGTCTTAAAATGATTACAATTCTGGGGATTAAGAGACTGCTCAGTGGTTTAAGAGCACTGAATGCTCTTCCAGAGAACCCAGGTTCAATCCCCAGCACCCACATGAAAAGAGGCCAAAGGACCGAATCCATTCCCTCAAATTGTCCTATGATTTACACCTGTCTATTTCATAGTGTGTACACACAGCACACATATACAAAATAAATACTGTTTAAAATAGAAAAAAAGATAAAAGGACAAGATTTTTGGAAATTACACATGTCATTTTAAAATTTATTAAGAGACTTACACCAGAAAGATACGCAAACCTGCTAAAAGCAGAAGAACATGTAGATCGGAGAGTTAGAAAGTCAATCCAGAAGGTAAAATGTCTGAACTGTAGAAACGTCAGAGAAAAAAGAACCCAGAAAGGGAAGAAAGTAGAAGATACAAGAGACATTTTCAGAACCAGAGGCTACAATCTCAGAATTGAAAGTGCCTAACAGGAATGTTAGAATATAAAATTTTAAAGGGCTCACACGAGAACACATCATTAAGAAGTTTCAGAAGATCATTTTAAAATTATCTAGAAAAATGATAAAGAACAAGTCTTAAGCTAAAAGTAGGAGTCAGAATATATCAGAATACATTAGTTTGCTTTACGTTGCTATGAGAAAACCCTGACCACAACCAATCTAGGGAGGAAGAGTTTATTTCATATTTACTTTACAGTTCACCAGCAAAAAATGCCAGAGCAGAAGCTCAAGGCAGAATCTGGATGCTGAGACCGTGGAGGAATACTACTTACTGGCTTTCTTTACACGGCTTGCTCAGCCTGCTTTCTTCTACAAGCCAGATCCACCTGCACAGGAGCGCCGCTGCCTACAGTAGACTGGGCCTTCTCACATCAATCATGAAGCAAAAAACGGGCCCAACCTAGTTGCCCACAGGCCAATCCAATGGAAGCAATTCATCAAAAGAGATGCCTTCTTCCCAGCTGACTGCAGTTGGTGCCAACTTTACAAAACTAACCAGCATGGCTGGCCTTTTTGCCAGTCTGTCACACAAACACATCATCATAGAACCTCAATCTTTCTTGTTTATTTCCAAGACTTCACATCATTATCACATATAAAACATTACATGGCTTCAAAGGCCTTGTTGTATTTAAATTTTTCAGACATTTTAAAACTTCAAAGTCTTTTTAAAACGCCCCAAATTTCTTAATGGTGGATTCCTGTTAAGTAAATGAATTTTAAAAACAAAACAAAAACAAATTAAATACCTTCTGACTCTAAAAGGGAAGAACTGGGGTAGAGAGATAATCACATCTGAGTAAAACCAAAGTCCAGCAGTGCAGACTCGAGTCCGGTAACTCACTGTCTGACATCTGGGACTCACTCACTATCCTCTGGGCACCAAAGGGTGTGGATGGCTCCATTTCTCTGGATCTGCTATCCACAACACACGGCTTGTATATAGCCCAACGCTATAGTGCTGCTGTCCTTGGTGATCACTCCACTGTCCTGGAATCTTCAATATGATGGGATTTCTACTACAAGTGAGGTTCACCTTCAACAGTGGCCTTTCTTGGCCTCTTCAGGGACCCCATTTCTTCCCTGTATACCAAGCCTTAGCTGATCTCCATAGCCCCATCATGCCTTCAAAACCAGTGTTAAGAGGGAAACTCTTCCATATTGCCAAGTTCAGCTACCAGCTTGAGATGCAGCCTTGGTCCACAGCTCCTGTGTGCTGTTCCTGAGAAAATACTTTCCAAAAGACATTTGTCTCAGTGATGCTAGTCTCTTATTAGCCATGGCTGATAGTCATCCACTATCTCCCAAAATCAAACTATTACATGAATGGCCCTGATAGTCTCTGTTTCCTTCTAAAGGAATCTTTGCAAGCCAGATTTCCATCATCTGCACTGCTCTCAGCATCATCTTCAAAGTTCTTACAAAACAGCACATTAAACTCCAACACTCAATGACATTTTCTACCCAAGGTCACAATGCTTCCATAGTCTTCCTTAGGACAATATAGAGCGGTCACAACCACACTCCACATTCCTGATATCAACTTCTGTTTTAGTTTACTTTTCTATTATTATGACAAAACACTGACCAAAACCAATTTGGGGAAGAAAGGGCTTATTTTATCTTAAAATTTTATTCCACCATTAAAAAGTCAGAGCAGATGATCAAGGCAGGAACCTGGAAGGGGGGGGGGGGAGGGAGCAGAGACAATGCAGGAACGCTGGTTACTGACTTACTTGCATTTTTTAAAGATTATTTTATTATTTTATGTGCATGGGATTTTTTTTTTTGCTTGCATGTATGTTTGTGCACCGTGTACATACCAAGTATCAATAAAGACCAGAAGAGAATGTTATATTCCTTGTATTGGAGTTGCAGGGATTTGTGAGGGGCCATATAGGTGTTTGGAATTGAACCTAGATATTCTAAAAGAGTATTATGTTCTTTAATCACTGAGTCATTTCTCCAGCCCCCCTCACCTTGCACCATTTACAGTGGGCCGAACCTTCTTACATCAGTTATTAACCAAGAAAATGCCTTACAGATGTGTTCATGGGACAATCTGATAGAGGCAATTCCTCAACTGAGGTTCCTTCTAACCAAGTACCCATAGTTTGTGTCAACTTGACAAAAACTAACTAGCACACTGTCTGAAACTGGAGTTCACTGAATGGGGTAGACCAGCTGGCCCAATCTAAGGATCTGCCTGCCTCTGCTAGCCCAGTGCTGGCGTTACAGGCACATATCATGCCTGGCTTTCTACATGAGGATGAGGGATCCTAATTCAAGTCCAGATGCTTATGCAGCAAGCACTTTACCAACTGAACTATCTCTCCGGGCTCTAATTATTAAATTTTAAAAGAAATGTAGTCATCCCTCCACATTCACAGATTAAATCAACAATGGATAGAAAATACTTGAATACTTGGCATTTTCCTGAACATAACCAATTGTTTACTTCTGAGCTTTGATCAGAACAACTAAACAACACAGGCTATTTTAATTTTTTTTTTTTTTTTAGGTATTATAGTAACTTAGAGATGGTTGAAAACACATGGAAAGATGTACGTAAGTTATATGCATATAGTATGCTGTTTTATATAAGAAAACTGTGAATCTGTAGATGTTGGTGTCCATGGGGCAAGAAGGGGTTTAGGAAACAGGTGTGTCTTGGAACAAATTCCTTGAGAAGAGAAAGATGACTGTAGATGAATTTGTATCAGGGCATAGCTTTCCAAGTCTAAATGGAAATTGTGTAACATTAAGTCCTTAGATTTATGAGTAAATTTGGAGGAATCTCAGCAACAAGTAGACTCCCCATTGTCAGGGGTTCCAGACATCTGCTTCTCTCCCATTGCTCAGGTATGAGTATACTGGGGAACCAGAGGCTAGTATGCCCTTGTCCCAAGGGACAGGATAAAGGATCAGAGATTGTAGTTTTAATTTTTAGAGAGACATCCTGTGAGCACTATTCTGTTTTTATTTAAGATTCATGGAGTGGACCTTAGTTACCTGACTATCTGTATTACAAGCATGGTTGTAAGCTGATTGTGACCTCTAGCTGGGTGGCAGCACGGTCAGATTAAAACAGTTCTATCAACCTAAAAAAGAATTGAAAACGAATATTTGTTAGGCAGCCAGCAGTCTGCATGCGATTTAATAACGGCCATGCAATTTACTTCAAACTAAGCCAATCTGCCAATTCATTATTCTATATACAATTGTGGGCTAATATAAGCATTTCAAAAGACTAATTAGAAAAATCACTATTTGGAGTCCTGATTACATATTTCTTGTTGGATCTAATAATTTATGCTTTGTTTAGTGTAGGTAGGGAGTTAAAAGCTCAAATTTTAAAGTTGACTGTATGGTTGTATACATGAATTTGGGAAAATTACCTAAATATTAAGTCTTCTTTTTCTTTTTTCTTTTTACATTTTTGTGCATGGTGATAATTGTGCCTATGTGACAGAATTTTAGAAGAGTAAATGAGTTGGTAAATGTATTATATTATGTAGATAAGATTGAATACATTCCAAGTGGTATGACCATAGGCAATATGTATTAAATAGTATCTGGCCTATTGAAAAATACTCACAAAATGAGTTGCAACTTTTCTTTGTGGTGTCTGTGTGTGTGCATGTCTGCATGCATTCATGCGTATGTAAGTGTGTGTTGCAGTTGATGTGCATATGAGGACAGATGACTATGGAAGGCAGAGATTGGTGCCAGGCATCCCCTTTCATCCTTAGCTGTGTAGCTGTGCAGCTCTATGGTTACTGACATGTGCTGTGAGGTGCTCTGTGGTTGAACATCTGCCTCATGTACATGAAGGCCTGGGTCTGATCCTCAGCACTGAAAAAGATGGGTGCTTATCCCTACAGTTAAATCACAGGGTTTTATTTGAGTCAATAAATGTTACATGCAGCATTGATTGTCACAGGAAAAGGGGGGGAGTGTTAGTAAAATTAGGCAATCCTTGGTTTGTGCCTTTCCCTTCTCTCTCCTATGTCCCCTTTTAAACACACTGTGTCCCTCACACACACACACAGTATGGCAGTCTCCTGTCACCCTGTAGGCTGCACAGGCTCTTGGCTGTCTTCCCTACCATGCAGCATGCCACCCATAGCCCTTCTCAGTCGGGGTCTTTAAAGACTTCTGACTGTTTAAAAGACAAAATTGCCCAACCTGGGGCAAAACTGTCATTTTCATGGTCTTCTATTGTTTTCTGAGTTTTCCCCTAATTTCCTTAAATATCTCCCCAAATATGAGAGGGTATATTTTCTTTTATAGAAAAAAACAAAAAACCCCAAAACTTCACCCTTTGGAGACTTGGTGCCTACCTCTGTGGAACCCTAAGCATTGAACATGGGCAAGGGACTGGCTCAGTTCTCAGCAATGCATCCTCCAAAAAGAAAAGCAATATTTAACACAGAATGTGATAGTTATTGGCATTAAAGCTATAGGTAAAAACCTTCTTACCTACATTAGAGAAATGGGTTTGAGGATGTTCTTGAGAAAAGGACAAACTTATATTTTGTAACTTTATCTTCAGACCTATGATAGTACTGTAGTGATTGCTGGGTTTTGTTCCTTTGTTTGTTTGTTTTTAAGGAAAGAATAAATAAAGCATAAGAACACAGGTCTTGAGATTTTCGTGGTAAAACTAGGAAATTACAGGTGTTCCTTCTGTTACGTTCTCTTGGCAAGACTGGGATCACATGGATTCCAGAGAAACCTGGAGATGATGTTGGGCATCTCTGTGACCGGCTGAAGCTGGAAATGTGGGCTCTGATGTACAAGGAAGCCGAAGATGCCAGTGCAGTCTGCTACACAAACATAAGGGGCGGGGCACACTATGCTAACAGCTATGTCAACATTCTTTGCCTGTTTATTTTTGCAACAAGAGGTTTTAAGACATTAGAACATGGTTTTCTTAATTATAAAGAACTACTTTATACTATATACATTGTATTATTTAGCTCTTTTTTTCTCTGAAAGTATTGAGTGTTCCTGGTTCTTTGCTATTATAAATAATGCCACCACAGAGTGTTTTCATGAGTATAACTTATCTTTTTATCTTAAGCGATGATCCTCTTGGGGTAAATTCCCTGAAGCAGGATTACTGGGTCAAAGGGTGTGTGAACATAGTATGCTCTTAGTTTCTGTTCTAAATTGGTTTCTGAGAAGGCAGTTACGAATGGGTCCCCAAAGGAAATGTGCATATTTTTCTATAAATGTGGGTGGGAGACAATTTCACATATTCTTGTAGGTAGAATATTTTCAGCTTTCAGAATCAGGCTGGAAATAACATAGGACAAACCTAGACGTGGGTCTAATGCCTTCTTCTGTCTCTCCAACTTTTATCACTATGCTGTCAAAAAATGCTTATTTCTCTGTGCCTCAGATTTCTTTTTTTTTTTTTTTTCTATTGAGACTACAGGTATTTCCCTCATAAGGTTGTGTGGTAATCATCGAAGCTGTCAATAACTACCCTGATCTTCTATCTTGTCATGTGGTGGAAATGACGTCTCCCTTTGATAATGAACATGACCTTTGGGACAAGTTTTAGCCAATGAAAGGAAAGCTGGAGTAATGTGTCATTGTCAGGCATTGCCACATGACTAAAAATGTCCCAGATGGTACCAGCTCTTTAAACCTGAATCCAGCATTAGGTTGGCACACTAACCTGTGAGAGATCTGAAACTCAGTGAGAATAAGGACACGCCTATGATGTTGAACCCATGGTCCAGCCTCAGACGACATCCCGTGCAATAATAACTACCATTCATTAAGTGTGTCTTTATACTAGGCATTCGTATTACATTATTGTTGCAATAATCATGATGTTGTATATAATAGTCCCCTCTTATCTGGGATTAGGAATTTATGGTCTGTAGTTTAAAAATGACAAATGGAAAAATGTGTAAGTTTGAAATTGTGTGTCGTTCTGAGTTTAGTGATGAAATCCTGTTGTACCCCATCTCTTCCACCCAGGACATGCAATATTCCTTCCTATGTGCAATGATTCCACAGTTTATATGTGACCTACATGGTGGTCATTCAATAGCTTCCTCAAGTTCTGAAAGATTGTTCCTGTTTTCTTTACTTACATTAAAGTAATTCTTATGTTTAATAATAGCTCCAAAATGCAAAAATAATAATGCTGATAACCTTATTACAAAGCAAACTTTCTCATAGGTACATGTATAGGAAAAACATGGTGCGTGTGGGAATTGGTATCATTTATAGTTTCAGACATCTGCTGCGGACATTTTGGGTTATATTCTGAAGGGCAGCAGGGACAATTGTGTTGTGAGATGCTTTGTTTTATAAGGGCGGACTTGCAGAACAAGCACTGAAATGCTGTGTGTTTCTCCATTTTTATTTCTTTTCCTTGTCCTGGAAGTTTATGACTAGATTTTACTTGTGCTTGCTATCATCTCCATTGCAAAGATTTCTTAATGTTCATTGATTCTTACAACAAAAGCTTGCAAGATGAACTGAAGTAAATGGAGTCAAAGGTCTTGAGTTTTCAGCTCATGCCCTTGCTTGTTCTTCAGAATGTCCATGGGCTGAGGTACCTTTTCCGTTTTCTTTGGCTTTATGATGACAGGGAACAGTTGGGACTCACGGGCCATGAAGGAAAAGTTTTCAAAACAGAGGTGGAATGAGTCGTATTAGATATACAGCTAGATGCAGGAAGTTGCAAATCCTCAAGTCTGTTGCTGCCTTCCATTGTCCCTCCTCTTTTTTCTGACTTTATACAGTTCACTTACCATTTAAAGTGCATAATTCAGTGGCCTTAAGTATCTTTGTGGAGTCATGAATTGATCATAAAATAAACTTTAGAACATTTTCACTTCTCAAAACTAAACCCACTCTCCTCGCCCCTCTCGCCCCCAGCCCTTCCTCTCCATAGCCTTCATTCTGTTAGAGAACTTTCTGGACTGTTCTTTACCATCACCAACCACAGCTCCTCCTGTGCGGCCACACACAATCATTTTTACTTCAAAATCCAAAATGTGCGTTGTAATAGACTATTTAATTTTGTTTAGTTTACGAAATTTACACTTCCCTTGTAATTAATATATTACTCCAAGTTTTAAAGTATGATGTTCTTAAACCTGGTTAGTCAGCCTGTAGGCTTTAAAAATATTCTCTCCCATTGTTCTTATGAGCTTGTTGGGACCTCTAAGGATCAGCAAACGTGGAGAAGCTACAGTTGCTAACTTAGTAATTATGTTTTTTTTTTAATTAGTGATGTTTTGGAGAAAGACAAATTGAAGTTCATAATTAAGAGATTATTAAGTATCACATGCAAATTTCAGTTACAAATTCACACAGATCATAAAGAGTTTCGTGCTTACAATTTGTTTTTATTTTTACTCTTTTGCCTCACTTTTTTTTCTTCTTTTTTTAAAGTAATGTTTAACTATGCTGCCCAGGCTGGTCTTGAACATTGAGTTATGCAAACCCCCAACACACCCTTCCTAGTCACTTGGATTAGAGGCATGAACCACACCTAGGTTGAGTAAGTTTTTAGAGTATTCATTGCCATGGAAAATTGTTGGCAACTTGTTGAATCAGGTTGTATCTCTGACGGAGATTCACAGTATCTGAACCATGGGGCTGCAGACAGAGATGGCTAGGCCAAGCACCAGATCTTAAGGTTCACTGATGGAAGGAAGTTCTTCAGGAAAAACACATTATTCTTGTCAAAGTAAAAAATGGAGGAAGAGGAGAAGTAGAAAGAGGAGGAGGCAGAAGAAGAAGAAAGAAGAAGAAGGAGGAGGAGGAGGAAGAGGAGGAGGAGGAGAAGGAGAAGGAGAAGAAACAAAATGAGGGTGGGAGAGAGAGAATTTGGTGTCTTCCTTGCACCCTGCAGCAGGTGAGTTAACTAGTGAATGCAGGATCTGCTTCCAGTCTCTACTTGTACAGCACTGACTGGCTTTTTGTATGTTTTGGAGACAGCAGTGCTAGCAACCTCTTAGCCTGTGGTAAATACCAGTCTGAGGCTATGTGAAGCCCAAACACGTGGGGCTGAATAAGCACATCCTAGAGCCATGAAACATGTTAATGTGGTTGGGCAGTTGTGGCAACAATAAAACAGTTTGCGAATGAGTGGTTAAAGTACTCTGGTATTATACAGGGGTAAGGCAGGCACTCTATACATTAAAGGGCGCATCTTCTTATTTTTTCATGAGCTTTGCAAATTCTGACTGGACCCTGGTCACACCTGCCTGGTTCTCACAAAGCCTCCCTTCAGCAAACACTCATAGAGTGAGAAGAGAATAAAGCGATGGGCTGTGACCTGTATGGGATGCAATGCAGAAACAGCAGGACCCCTGAACTAGAGACTATCGCAGAACTCAAGCTGTGTGTGGAGTCAGTGGCCCTGGTGAGGGGGTCAATGATACTGTTGGTGTGATGAAGAGAACAGAGTTGGCAGAATGTGCCTGAGCCAGAACCAGAATGTGCGGCTTTCACATGTCAGATTTACACGATAGGACTTTGTTCTGTGGAAATTGGGGACCCACTGAACTTTTAGCACTCAAAATAAATGATCAAAATTGCTACACTCATATATACATATTCTATCTATCTATCTATCTATCTATCTATCTATCTATCATCTATCTATCTTTCTATTTATTTATCTATCTACTTTGTCTATCTACTTTGTCTCATTTGTGTCTTTTTTAGATGGTAAATTCTTTGTACCAAAACCAGGGTTTGTTTTGCTTCTTAATGTCCAATGCAATGTATAGAATATTCAATATTAACTTCATGTAAGTAGTAGTCACAATTTAATGAGTCATGATTCTGGGCCAGCAAAAGGGCTCAGTGAGTAGAGGCACTTGCCTCCAGATCTGACTACCTGACTAACATCTGTGGGTCAGGTAGTGAAAGGAAAAAATCAGCTCCCATAAGTTGTCCTCTGATTTCTATTTGCCTGTGTTGGTACACACACACACACACACACACACACACACACACACACACACACTTTAAAAAAAATTAAGTCATGAAAAATGCATCAGGGATAAAGGCCTTCCATTATTCTTAATGTTTATTAGACTAAACTATTATCCACTTCACGGAAAAACAAGAAACTCAGGCAACTATGGAAAATCATTTGCCTGAGATCAAGTCCTAGGAAAGCTGTCAGGTGCTGTGGAACTTGGGTGTCTGTCAACTGAGAGGCCCATGTTTCACGGAGTAGACATGAGAGTCTAGGATAGTGAAGTGTATTGAAAGTATAAGAGATTCTGCTAAATGTAAACTGTCATATGTATACCCCTCTTTCATTGCCCTTTCTATAGTCCATAGAGTCTGTCAGTCGTGGTAGACAGGATATGAGGGATAGCATGTCAGGAGACACCGCATGATTTCTGAAGAATAGATGCAGGAACCTGGCTATAGTTACAGAGAAACAGGAAAGCTGGTAACTATTTCAAAGCTGGAATGAATGGTTCCTTCAGTGACTTGAGGAGGGAAAACGAGTTTTTGTGGTTTCCAGAAATAGACATGCCCGCCAGCAACTTCCCTCCCCCCTCTGAGCCTTGCTGCACAACAGCAGGCATGCACATGCAGAGCAGACAACTTCCCTACTGGTGACAGATTACAAATGTGCAGAGCAAGACTGAAAGCCAGCTTTCCCAGGCTGAAGGAGCAGAGTGGGAAGGGCTGGGATGAGGTGAAGGAAAAACAATGATAACATGGAGGAGAGGAAATGCCCTGTGGTCGACACAGCGTTTAGGGCTCTAAGAGCTGCAGACTGCCCTGCTCTGCCTTGGTGTGCGTGGGAGAGTTTGCTACGTGGGTGTTTTTGGAGAGGAAGTTGGGGGCATGGGTGTGCTGAATGTGTTAGGGAGTGGTTTATTGATGCAGGAGTGGGAGGGTGTGTGCAGTAGGGCGTAGAGTGCTGGATTGAAGAGAGAAAAGGAGCCCAGAGAGGAGGAAGAAGAAGAGGAGGAAGAAAAGGAGGAGGAGGAAGAAGAGGAGGAGGAGGAGGAGGAAGAGAAAAAAGGAGGAAGAGGAGGAGGAAAAGGAGGAAGAAGAGAAGGAAAAGGAGGAAGAGGAGGAGGAGGACTTTTGTGGAGTGCCAGGAACACTCATCCCAACAAGAAAAGTTGCCAGCTGCCAGGGAGTTAGATCTCCTGTGTGGGAATGGAGCAGCTCTTCGAAGTGGCTTCTGGCCTTTAACCCAACCCTAGGATGTCTGCCACATGTTTTACCCATGAAGGGAGGGGCATAGTCTCTGGATTTTCCCCACACCCTGATCCAGTCTCTTTCCCAGTTCTTGATGACTTTGCTTGTGTGTTGTGGTGTTGACGGTCACAGAACAGAGTTTATTGGCAGACAGCTTAGGGGGAAAGAGCTGTGAATTAGAAACACTTCCTAGTATTGCTCTTTAGCTACTTTTTTGGTGCCTCTGGATTCCTCTTTTGTGTTTGTCTCTCACGTTTTCTAAGTAACGGGAAAGAATACATTAAGTAACCAAGAGAAAGAAGATAGACAATTAATACCCGCAGTGACAAGCTATTACTAAGACGAGTCCATAACAATGTTTAATTAGATTTAAGAACAAACTATTTAAAACTAGAAGAAGAGACTGGAATAGAAGGTAGTATGTGTCATTTCACTACAAGCATCTAAATAGAGCAAAGGTGACTGTTTTTGTGGCTTAAATCTGAAATGTCCTCCAAGGCTCCTGTATTGAAGGCTTGAACATCAGCAGATGAAGTGCTTGAGGGATCACACTGAGCTTATTAACTCAGGCAATCCATTGGCAGAGTCACAATCTACTGCCATTGCTGGGAAGTGGTAGAGACTTGGGAGGTGGGTGTGGTTAGAAGAGGTACATTGCTGGGACTCACCTTTGTGTCCCAGGCCCCTCTGACCCTGCTTCCTGGAACTAGAAGTGGGAGCAGTATGAAGTCAGATGACATCGGTTGACTGTGAGCCAAGATAAACCTTTAATCCACTGTTTGTCACAGCATTAAAAACTAATAGGTCATTCTCCCTAAAACTACCAGCAGCTGTCTATGCCTCACTCTGAAAAGTCAGGCCAAGCTGCACCAAGCTGAGCTGTGCAGTTCTCAAAGTCTGCAAAATCACTCATCTGAGAGGCCAGTGGGCTACTACTTGTACAATGTCCAAGACTGTACAGTGTCCTCTGCTGAGAAAGCCACTGTTAAAACAGATGCTGAGAGAAGACCATCTCTTCATGTTGGCTCTGCTGTGAAGTACTTTTGGCTATAGGAGCTGATCTTGCTTGAAACGATAGAGCCAGTGTTGGTGTTGCGTGGTCTAATTTAGGGAAAGAGAAGTTTGAAGTAAAAAAGAGTGATTGAAGCTCACAACTCATTTGTGAATGGATTCTAAGTCCAGAATTCAAGTTCAAGTATTGAATGGCAGAGAAAGGGGTTTAGGCATAGTCAGCTCCATGGCAAAGAATTAAAGTTTTGGCCAAGACTAAAAAGAGAAAGAAAAAACAAGATCGTATTTCCCTTGAAAATGTGGAGACTTTCTTGGAGTGCATTTCTGTTTCACCACTACAAACAGTAGCTTTAACGTCTGAGAGTAACACCCCATAGGAACTGCCCTGTGTTCTCATTCTTTAGGACGAAGGAAAGGACTCCAGTTAACACCACATGTGAACAGCACTGTGTTCTCTGCAAATGGTGTTTGCATGGACTGTAAATCTGCATGGAAGTAAGCTATACACAGCAATATTACAGTTACAGATTTTATTTGAATTATTTTTTACATTATATTTTGCCAGCATCTCACCTTGTTTTAATTTCCTTATAAGCCATTAGGTGTGGGTTTTTTTTTTTAATTCAACAAACTTGAAGTCTTTCAAAAGAATAACTAACATGCCAAGAGCTGGTGGGGCTGGTCAGTGGGTGAGGATGCTTGCCCCAAGCCTGCCTCTTCTTATTCACTTTCTAACACTGTTTTCCTAGGAGGAAGCAGTAACATTTTCTTCCAGAGCTTTAACCTCTACTGGTAGTTTTTAATTTCCTCTAAGGGCTCTAATAGTGGAGAATTTAGGAGATGACCCTCCCCCCAAAATTCTTTATAACTATATTTCCAAGCTACTGAGGAAAAGAGATCTTTCAGAGAAATATAAGATTTTGTGATAGGACAGATTATTGTATGGGAGGGCTTGCTTAAATGGTTTTAAATTCCTTCCACATCCTGACGATAACCAAGGTATAACACACATAGGGAAAAGTGTCCCTTGTGAAGAGTTACAAGAGTGGACTAAGTCTAGTTCTAATTGACCAGATTAATCAGTTCACAGTGAAAGTCTTGGTGGTCCAAAAGAAAGGTTGTTGAGGGTGCAGAGGAATGAAGGGCACTAACCATCCTCTGGAGACTCACTCAGTTTGATTCAATGATACAGAAGGAATTGGATTCCGCCTTGTTTCTCATCTCAGGACAGATATTAACTAATATGATTTCTTGCATTTTAAACTGTGCTAAGTTTATCTACAACCAAGTTCTCCAACACTATTGTCCATCTGGGCCACAGCTAAGTATCAAGAGTTATTAAAAAGTTTCCCAACTAGGCAAAATAGATGTCATTAAAGTTATGCATTTCAACTCATGAGGTCAGTGTCCTAGTTTTATACTTCTCGGCACCACTTGTGCTGAAAATAAAAGGCTGATACAGAAAAAAAGCTGACTACTGGAATTCTTTGTCATTATTCAAAATGGAAAATACTATATTGTGTTACACATGAATAAATCTCTTAAGTGGTCAATAGAAAAGTGTATCTAAATAACAAACTGCCATATTATGTAAAATGACTAAACAATGCTCATTGGTCATCAAAGAATTGATACAGCTGTTAATAGCTATTTGATGTGCTTCTTTATGTTTCTCTTAATGTTAGTGACAAGAGAAATATTTTTGATTGTTTACATTGTTTAAAATGTGTACAAACAATTCTGCCATTATACTGTTTCTTTCCTCCTACATTGCTGATAGAAATATTTCACTAAGTGTAACAAGTGCACATTGCTCTTATAAAATCATGGCCAAACTAATATACCCAATCAAGTTGAGCACTGAAGAATAAGAGAAACTTAGAGAAATATCTGTGGTGTGTGTGTTGTGGTGTGTGTGTTGTAACTGGGTCTTACAAGACAACTGTTAACTTGGTAATAGCACATTGGTGACTTGAAAGTGATTGTGGTTGGTGTAGCACACCATAAAATAGTCAAATGGCATAGACCAATGGCTTCTCTATCTCCTACAAACTGCTGTTCTAGTTAGAGTTTCTGTTGCTGTGATAAATTACCACAGTCAAAGCAACTTGAAGAGGAAAGAGTTTATTTCACCTTATAGTTTATAAGTCTGTCACCACTCTAGAGGCAGTAGGACCTGGGAGCCAATAAATGAGGCAGACCAAAGTTACATGTAATAAGCAAGTTTATTCAGAGCCTCAGATAATTTCTACTTTGAGGGTAAAGAAGGGTCACGTGAGTAAAGTTCTCATTAATTCAAGCTATATACAATTGCAAGGGCATACATGACAAAAATATGTTTTGCCGTAGAAGCATAGAAAGGATAGGTTAAGCATTTAATTGAATTACATCAGCAAGCAATAATGAGTAATCTGAAATATAACTCATTCCTACCTGCTAAACCTGGGGGGAATGTGAAAATACATTCCAAGAACAATTCCATGTTTTAAGGAAACTGGGGTCCCAAGACACGTGTTTTCTTGGCGTGTTCTCATAAGCACTCAGAATTCTCACATGACTCTATTCTTGGACATGTTCTGATATAAGCCCATCACTGACAGAAGCCATTGCAGGAACTCGGGACAGGAACCTGGAGGCCAGAAAGAAGCAGAGTAATAGCCATGGAGTAGTGCTGCTTACTGACTTGCTCAGCTTGCTTTCTTATACACCTCAAGATCACCTGTCCAGAGGCAGCAACATCCTCAGTATCCCCAGGAGGCTGGACCCTCCCACATCAATCACTAGCTAAGAAAATGCACTGTAGACTTGGCCTACGATCAAATCTTATAGAGAGGTCTTCTCACTTGAGTCTCTCTTCCCAATGGCCTGTGACACCTTGGCATAAACTAGCCTATACACTGGCTGGCCAACATTTATCAACAGACCACTGATTTTTCAGTGTTTTATATTAATAGGTATGAGATGTCACCGTGTGTTTCAGGGACAGCTGTGATGTGGTCACAGCAGTCCTCAGATTCCAGGGAATTGTCTATCAGAAGTTTATTTCATGTGACAATGTGAGTCAGTTGGAGCTTCAGCTTTGCTCAGTCACATAGCAGCCATATGCAGAATATGCAGAATGACTCTTCTCTGTGGAAGGCTTCAGCATTTACCACGATGTGAAGAAAACATCTGGAAACGAAGAGCTGGTTTTCCTATGCTTTGATCTAGACATGACGCTTTCCATTTTCCACTCACATGCCTCCAGCCAGGACCGCTTACAAAGGACAATGTACCCACGAGAGCTTGGAGATAGGCAGGGACAGGTGGCTGCTCCATGAGGACTACTGTCCCTGTCACATAGACACCATTATTTTACATGTCCTTAAGAGAGAAACACTATCAATGAAGGTGGGACTTAGAAGAAAATATAGAGCCATTTGGATATAGATTAAGAGATCACTTACCATGCTTGAATAACAGAAGGTAAATTGACTAAAATAAATTGGTACTGTGTTCTTGAAAACTTCTGGATAGTCTCCTCCAGATCCAGCCACTGTACCTGTATTTTTCTGCATAGGATCAGATTGTATTCACCAAGAACATGGGGCAGGTAGCATTTCTTCAAAGGGGGCTCCTAGACCATAATGTAAGCCTTAAAGCTTTGAAAGTTCCAGCAGAAAACATGGAGTGAGTAGGGAATTGGGAGGTTTCTTTCTTTCTTTCTTTCTTTCTTTCTTTCTTTCTTTCTTTTTTTTTTTTTTGAATTTTTTTATTTACTTATGTATATGAGTACACAGTAGCTGTCTTCAGACACACGAGAAGAGGGCATCAGATCCCACTACAGATGGTTATGAGCCAGCATGTGGTTGCTGAAAAATGAACTCAGGACCTTTGGAAGAGCAGTCAGTGCTCTTAACCACTGAGCCATCTCTCCAGCGACCGATTGGGAGGTTTCAAGATATACATTGGCACAGGCAAAGCTTTTCCAAAAATGACTCCAGTAGCTAAAGAGAATGATTGACCGAGAGACCTGTATCCAATGGAAAGTTCTGTAGAGTAAGTAAAAATAACTACAGAGTGAAGAGATGCCTACACAACAGGAGGAAGCCTTTTGTCAGCTATTCATCCAGCTGGGAATTAATAACCAGAATATATAAAGAACTAAAAAACATAGTAAAAGAATAGATAATCCATTAAATAAATGGGAAAATAAACTAGACAAATAGGTCTTAAAAGAAAGCAAGTGCCCAATAAATACGTTTAAAAACTAATCCAGCATCTTTAGCCTCCAGAAAAAAAAATGCAAATTAAAACTACATTGAGATTCCATCTCATTCAAATCAGAATTACTATCAGAGTGATGGGACCACTAAACACTGGTGATAGATACAGGTTAAAACTAGAAATAAGCTGGGCAGTGGTGGCGCACGCCTTTAATCCCAGCACTTGGGAGGCAGAGGCAGGCGGATTTCTGAGTTCGAGGCCAGCCTGGTCTACAGAGTGAGTTCCAGGACAGCCAAGGCTATACAGAGAAACCCTGCCTTGAAAAACCAGAAAAAAAAAAAAAACTAGAAATAAACTTATCGTATGATCCAGCTATACCACTTGAGACTGTGCCCAAAGGATGCTAAGTCGGTATGCAATAGCATGTCCACACCTTTCAACATATAGGTAGATAAAGAAAATGTCACACACACACACACACACACACACACACACACACACACACACGTGAGGGGAGAGGGAGAAAGCAAGTAGCTATAAGGGAGGAAGAAACCATGTAATGAAGAACAACTGGAAGTAATTATATTAAGCCTATATGATCATCAGCTGATGAATGGATAATAAAAATAATACACAATGGAGTATTATTTAGTTGTTAAGAAAACTAACGTATGAGATTGCAAAGATAAATGGATAGAGCTAGAAACACTCATTCTGAGTAAGGGTAACACAGACCCCAAAAGATGTATGTTGTGTGTATCTCTTATACGTGGATGCTAGCATTTAAATGTTTGGCACATGTGCCTCAATCCAAATAATCATGGGGATTAGGTAGCTAGTAAGGGACCAGGCATGGCAGACAGGATTTCCAAGGAAGGGAAAAATAGAATATAGTGTTATGGAAAGACAAGAATAGGACTAAAATAGAACTCAATAGAGAGGAGAATGGGAGAGAAGGGTAAGGAGGAAATGTAAGGACAACTAACACTAACAGCCTTTCAAAAAGCCACATGGAAACCCACTACTGTAGAAGCTTCCTAAAGTCTCTACATGTACTATCGGAATCTAAATAGAGTCACCATGTAATGAGAAAGACAGTGCCTCAAATAGATATCTTTAACCACCAGGTAAAGCCTCCACTGCCACGAATGGGTTACGTTCCATTGAGTTATTGGCCAGAAGGGTCCTATGGATCCCACAAGCACCAAAGACTATTGCCAAGTCTTATTGGTTACTCTCATAACTGGTAGTAAGGTCCTATTGCTAAGGAAACCATTTACTTATGTCATTAAACAGAGAAACAGAGCTGCTGCCTAATTAAAATCCTCACTCATTTTGAGTGGCATCCTGTTGCTAGAAGGGTCTCTGGATGCTATCAAAAATATCATTTAGCTAAAAAGCCTGTGACCTACAAAAGCAAACTGCATGCAAGATATACTGGCACATCTTAAAATTGGATTTAAGGCCCCATGCCATGAGAAGGAATCCATATCTGACAACCATAAGTGGCCAAGAACCTGAGGCTAGATAGGTCATGGACCTAAGGGAAAACCTACTACATTATTTTGCTATAGGAACATAGCAATAAAGGGACTCCTAAAGGCATATTGCTATGCCCACAGATCAATTATATCCATAGATCAGTGTGCCTCATTTAGCTTTCATCAGAGACACTTCTTTTTGCAGTGGACAGTAAGTAACAGAGACCTGCAACTGGAGAGTGTGCAGTGGATGAGAGACTTTGAACATCTTCTGACTTGTTTTCTTTTGAGTGTGTAAACATTGCTGGATCATACCCTAATTCTATTTCTTGTTTTTTTGAGAGGGGACCCCAAACTGTTTATCATAATGGCTGTATTAATTTATATCCCTACCACGATGGCTCCTATTTCTTAACACCCTTGCGGGCACTTGTTATTTTTCTTTGATGATTGCCATTCTGACTGGGATGTGCCCCGGCCCTCGGGGATTTGACCTTAGGGAAGGGGGCGAACGAATGAAAGGACAAGAGACACAAAGAATGAGAGCAAGTCTGGGTTCTGATCAAGCTCTGAAACTTTAATTTTGGGGGCGGGTTATAAAGACACAGCAAACCGGGAAGTTTGGATGAGGGTTTAGGCTATCTTACTATGGAATCCTTACTGTCTAAGACCAGTCCACTGTCATAATCTTATCACCCTAGACCATCCCACTGTCATAATCTTATCACCCTAGACCATCCCACTGTCATAATCTGCTCCAAGGAAATGCCAGACGTTCTTTAGGTTCCTGGGACCTGAGACCTCTGAATGTCCTTTCTTAACCTTGTACTGACTAGACTTTGTAAAACAGCAGGTAATTTCCTGGGCTTGGCTCCCGGCAGGGATGAGTTGGTATCTCATCGAGGTTTCGAATTTTAGTATGGTTGCATATGCCTAACAGGCTTGTTGGCCTTTTATAGATTTTCTTTTGAGAGATGTCTATTCTTCAAGCTTGTTCTTCAATGGATCAAGTTCTCAAATGGACTCAGTTCCCTTGCAATTAGGAGGCAACAGTAGGAGAAATCTGCTTGGTAAGAAGCTGGGCATTATACCACATACCCTGAACTTTTGGGTGTTAAAGCTAAAAAACAAAACTATTAAAGTATATTTTAGAATGTGTTAAGCATCAGACTCTGCTAGGCAGCAGCTGGAGCTGAAAGTCCACTCTAAGATTGTTGGAAAATCTTGAGCAGGAGAAAGAGGAAATCTCTATGCTTTAAAAATTATAGGCAATGTTTTGGTCCTAGAGCTGAGTGCAGGAATTTACCCTTAGTAAAGATAGTTTGCTGATTTTGTGGGAACTCTCAGATGAGTCGTGTCACATAGGAACTCAAACAAAAGCAAAGCCATTGTTCCAACTTAGTGCTTGTCAGTCGTGGGGGCTTTGAGTTATTAAACAATACTGATGTATTTTGTACTCACAGGACCACGCACTGTTCTGGCCAACAAATATTAGTTCTCTTTAAAGTGTGAATTTAGACTATAGTTTCCTAGAAGTATTGTTTACTCCTTTAGAGGTTTGTGTGCATTATTGTTTAGAAATAAAACTGGAGTCTGCAAGGAAACGCAGGAAACCATGCTAGCCAATGAGAGCACCAAAGAGAAGAACCAGACTCTGAGGAGCTTGCATCAGGTTGACTGATCCAGAATGGACTGAGGTTGGATTACCATGCCCCGATGCATTGTCCTGCTGGGCATTGTGGAGCAACTTCCTGAATTTTCAAATTCATCATTTTGGGAAAAGGGAAATGTGTTTGGTGTAAATCAGTGATGACTGGAGAAGTGGGCATTGGGATGGAGGGAGAAAATAACGTGGTCCACATCTGTAGACAGGCCACAGGCTTGTACTTAGAACTGCAGATGTTTTGGATTTGCCGCTGAGGTTGCATTGAGTTGCTCGGTGATGGGAACTAAACGGACCTATTTCTGGGAGGATCCAGAATGGGCCTGAAGCTGCCTGACTTGGCCTCACCCATCAGTGACACCAGAATGTGCTTCTCTCCTGTTAGCCTGTGATTTCACATGGGATTGATCAGTGTACAGCTGGTTCTCTGGGGGTTATGGGATGTAGGGAACTTGTTTCGAGCTGAGAAAAAGGAGCCTCCCTCGTCATCGCAGTGAAAACAGAAGCCCATGGAACAGGGGAAAAGACCAAAAATCTTACTCACAAGTCAAATTGAGTTATAAACGGGTGGCCTTGCACATACCAGTTGTCACCTTGGTCTAGGAAAGCACTTCCTTATAGTTTAGTTAAAACTGGCATGCATCTCAAATGCCAAGAAAAGGGAAGAGGTGAAACTTCTTGTGAGATCCTATGAAAGACTGCATTACAGTGTGAGCTTTGGGTTTGAAGGCAGTGTTCTAGCGCACAGCAGAGTAACACCCAGGGTTGTTAACACTTGGTTACTGTTGATTTCCCTGAGGAGTTCTCTTGGTGGCCAGTCGCCCTGCTCAGTTTATGGCCCTGAAACTGCAGGGCACTTGGAATATAAACATGGTATTTTTCCTGAAAGTATTTGGACATGTTCCCTGTGTGTTTCTAACAATACTCTAGCCGCTCACATGAATCTAAGCAGCGTGGATCTATCTAAGTCTTTCTTTATCCTATTTATATTTGCAGACTATGCAACATCTTGAGGATAATGAGTTCCATATGTTTACTACCCACTGTATGAAGTAATGCCATCTTTTATTTATCGTCAAACTACTTTCATAGAATCTCAATGGGCACTCTGAGTTTCAGCACTCCAGGATCTGAGTATGGTCACATTTCACAGTGATAGCCCACCCACAGAGGCCTTTATGTAGGTAAGAAATGGTACCCTCTCTGTCTAGGTTTTTGTTCTGGTTTCATTTCTGTTGCTTTAACAAAACACACTACCAAAAGCAGTTTTAGGGGAGAAGGGGTCATTTGGCTTATAATTCTAGGTTGCTGTCCATCCTTTGGGGAGGTAATAGCTACAGAGGCTTGATGAATTCAGTAGCACCACATCCAGTCAAGAGAGAAAAGGAACAAGTGGACCTATGTTTCTGCCTGCTCTCAGCTAGCTGTATCCACTCTCATATAGTTCAGGACCTAGACTAGGCAATGGTGTGGCCCATAGAAGACCCGGTCTGCCTGCATCCATTAGGTGTCAAGACTCTTCCCCCACACAGAGGTTTATAGGCCACCTTGATCTAAGCAGTTCTTCACAGAGATTCCCTTTGAGGTGAATTCTGGGTTGTGTCAAGTTGACAATTAAAGCCAATGAACACAACGATCCTATTTAGGAAAACGTTCTTTCCTCTTTCAGAGAGATGCAGCCCTGTGCCAGATTCGGATCTCTGCTAGGGAAGTGCTGACTAAGATGTCTGTCCTCTCTGGAATCCTAAACACCCCCACTTCATGCCCTTGGCTGGGTACCTGTCCAGGACTCAACTAGGACAGCGATGAACAGTACTCTGGGCCTCACCACAGAGATCTTTAAAAGATCGTTGATATTGACAAAATCCTTTCTGAAAGTTCATCTCCTAGGGGAAGGGTCTTCCTTTTGGTTAATCCCGAATTTACAGCCTACTTGCCATATTTGTAGGCTTGAGGCTCTGTCTGGACAGTCCAGGTGCTCTACAGTCTCCTCAGATCCCCCATATGCAGTGTCAACTGTGATGACAATATAATCACAGGTTAGGTTAATTTGCTTTTGATCACCATTAGCTTACATGTATGTGCATGGAGCACATTGTTGGAGACTTCTCCATACATTTCAAAGCTTGATGCAGCCTTTTTTTTTTTTTTTTTTTTTCATTTTATCCTCATCATTTCAAAACTAAGCCAACTGTATCTCCCAACTTCCAGATTTAATTTTGTATTTTCTTTAAAATTGCACTCAAACCCAAAATAACATACAAACTTCAACAATATGTATGTAACCCACTTTAGAAAAAGGTTATTTCATATGTCTGGGTATTTTGCTACTTGGATACATGGTATCAAAAGGTCAGAGGAGGGCATTGGAACCCCCAAGACAGCTGTTACAGACAGTTGTGGCTCGCCAGGTGGGTGCTGGGAATCAAACCCAGGTCCTGTGAAAAGCAGCCAATGCTCTAACCACTGAACCCTCTAACTAGCTTAAAAAATACTTTTAAGCTGGTTGTGGTGGTACATAGCACTCAGGAAGCAGAGGCAGGTGGAACACTTTGACTTCAAGGCCAGCCTGGTCTACATGGCAAGTTCCAGGACAACTAGAGCTCCATAACACAGAGGCTCTCTCTTAATAAAATAAAAATACTTTTTAAATGCTTAAATATTTTAACCTTACATAACACTTTTAAAACAGAGACTTGCAAGATGGGTCAATAGGTAAAGTGCCTACTGCCAAGCCTGACTGACACCCAGGACTTGTCCTCTGACCTCTATGCTCTTGCCATAGGACACGTGCTTATGTACACAAATAAACATATGATATAAATAAATATAAACAAACAAATTAATAAAATAGTGATGGTTGTAATTTTTTTTTAAATTTCTAAACCCTAATGTGGTGGCATACACCTGGAATTCCAGCATCCACAAAGCCAAAATAAGACAGCCATGAGTTCTAGGCAACCCAGGGTATATAACAAGATCCTGTATCAAAAAAAATAAGTGAATATAAGCCTTATCTTTTTGCATATTTGCTGTGAAGAGACAAAATGACCAAGGTAACTCTTATAAAGGACAACATTTAATTGGGGCTGGCTTACAGGTTCAGAGGTTCAGTCCATTATCATCATGGTGGGAAGCATGGCAGTGTCCAGGCAGACACGGTGCTGGAGGAGCCAAGAGTTCTGCATGTTGATCCACAGGCAGCCAGGAGGAGACTTGGTCTTAGGCAGTCAGCCAGGAGGCTCTCTTCCCCCACTAAGCAGAGCCTGAACACCAGCAAACTTCAAAGCCAGCTTACAGAGTGACACACTTCCTCCAACACCTATTCTAACAAGGCCACACCTGCTAATAGTGCCACTTCCCATGGGCCAAACATATGCAAACCACCACTCACATATTTGTATAGAACAGTGTCTAATGCCTGGTTGATGATCAAAGGAAGCATGACTGACCTGAGTCCTCACAGCCAGCTTTGTTTGTATTGTTTTTTTTTTTTTCTTCAATTTTTATTATTTTATTTATTTACATCCTAGCTGTTGCCCCCATTTCTCCATCCCCCCTCTCACAATTCCTAATCCCATTTGTCCTCTCCCTTGCCTCTAAAAGGGTGCTTCTCCCACACCAGGACCCCCGTCTTCCCTGGGGCCTCAAGTCTCTAGAGGATTAAGCACATCTTCTCCCACTAAGGCCTGACCAGGCAAATCTCTGCTATATTTGTGCCAGGGGCCATGGACCAGCCTGTGTATGCTTGCTCCTGGTTCGATTCTCAGTCCTTGGAAGCTTTCTGGGGTCTGGGTAAATTGAGACTGCTGGCCTTCCTATGGGGTCATTTTCCCCTTCAGTTTCTTTAGTCCTTCCCATAATTCAACCATAGGGGTCCCCTATTTCAGTTCAATGATTGGGTATAAATATCTGTGTTTGTCTCATTCAGCTGCTGGTAGGGACTCTCAGAGGACAGCCATGCCAGGCTTCCACTTGTAAGCACATCATAGCATCACTAATAGTGTCAGGCCTTGGTGCCTTCCCATGAGATGGATCCCAAGTTGGGCTGATTATTGGACTGCCTTTCCTTCAGTCTCTTCTCTATTTTTGTCCCTGCAGTTCTTTTAGACAGGAATAGTTCTTCGTCAGAAATTTTGACTGTGTGTTAGTAACCCTGTCCCTCCACTTGATGCCCTATCTACTGGAGGTGGACTCTTTGAGTTCCAAGTTCCCTCTCCCCAATGTTGGGCATTTTGGCTAAGGTCACCCCTAATGAGTCCTTACAGTCTCTCACCTCCCTGGTCTTTGGTACTTTCTAGAGGGATACTCCCCCCGCCCCCCATCCTCCAATGCTGCATATTTTCATTCATTTTCTTGGCCTTCTGGGCTTCTCTCCCCACCCCCATACCTGATCCTGTTACCCCTTTCCTTTTGCCCTCCCCTCTCCCATCCAAGTCCCTCCCTCCCTCTGTCTCCTGTGATTATTTCCTTCCCGCTTTGTTTAGAGCTTTTGGTGCTGCTTCTGGGAATTTGGCATTTGTTACTGGGCTCAGACAAGGAATTCAGCTCAGATAAGAATATCAGAAACAACGACTATGGGGCTTTGTTTATTGCTTTGCTGAATTACTACCTTGTGTGATCCTTTGCTTACTTCTTTACCCATTTACTGTCTTATGTGATCTTGTTTACTACTTCCCTTGATTACTTTGACTTTGATCTAAGAACTGACCATGTTTTCTGTATATACCTAGAACAATATAAAAGCAGGCTGGAGAGAAATAAAGCTGGTTCAGCCTCAGCGTGGCCTGAAGTCACGTTATAATTTTGTTTGTTTTCCTTTTTCAATCCTCACTCCTTCCCTTGAGACCCTGTTGACTGACTGAGCTGGCTTGGTCACCCCTTCTAAGTGGAACTGAAACATCTTCACTTGGGCCTTTCAACTTGTTATACTTCTGGTCTGTGGATTGTATCCTAGGTATTCAGTATTTTTTGGCTAATATATCCACTAATCAGTGAGTACATACCATATATGTCCTTTGGGGTCTGAATTATCTCACTCAGGATGATATTTTCTAGTTTATCCATTTGCCTGCAAAATTCACAGACATGGGAAGAGCAATTCTTAATTTCATATGGAAAAACAAAAACAAAAAAGCCAGTGTAGCGTGAAAAATTATAAAGATCATTTTATAAAATATATACAGGCTTTTTTTTAACCCCTAGACCTGAGCAAAAAATGCAGGTTCCAGAAAGCGGAACTGAATGTAAGATTTCAGGCCTTTACTGCCTTGAGATACATTCTGGGAAGAGTACATTATCCCTGAGTCAGAGGACACTTGTTGAATTAACATTCCTCAAGCCTTAGGGAAGAGAACCCACCTGTGGGTGGGGAAGGCCCAAAGCAGGAAGACACATTCCTGACCACAAAAAAAGATGCAAGTCATCTAGGTGGGGCTGGGAAACTAGTAACCCTGACGACAAGGCAAGTGACAGGGCACCAACTGAGAAATAGTTGAGCAAGTGACATGACAAGACCATATTTTTGAGAGAATACAGAGTGTTTTCCACATGACCTTGATTCACTTAGGTTGTGTTCCTCTGGAATTCTCCGCATTTTTTATTGTTATATTTCCTTAGCAACCTTTCACCCCCTCCTCACTCTCCACGTTTGTGATTTCCCCTTTAAAAACCCTTCTCAGACTGACTGGCTTTGTCAATTCAACTCCTGTGTGAGTGAACCGAATTAACCTTGCCTAGCCAACTCTCCCTAATAAACCTCTGCTGATTGCATCCAGGTACAGTGTCTTGCGATTTTTGGGTGGCCGTGATTTCCTGAGACTTGAGTAAGGGTCTCCTGAGTTTGGGGGTCTTCACCAGAATAAACAAAACAATTCTCAACAATAAAAGAATTTCTAGGAGAATCACCATCCCTGACCTCAAGCTGTACTACAAAGCAATAATGATAAAAACGGCATGTTATTGATACAGAAACAGGCAGGTCGATCAATGGAACAGAATCAAAGACCTAGAAGTAAACTCACACACTTATGAACACTTGATCTTTGACAAAGAAGCCAAACCCATATAGTGGAAAAAAAGAAAGCATCTTCAACAAATGATGCTGGTCTAACTGGTGGTCTGTGTGTAAGAGAATGAAAACAGATCCATATTTATAACCTTGCACAAAGCTTAAATTCAAATGGATGAAAGACCTCAACATAAAACCAGATACACTGAATGTATTAAAGAGAAAGTGGGAAAGAGCCTCGAACTCATTGGAACAGAGGGAAATTTCCTGAACATCACACCAATGGCTCAGGCTCAAAGATCAACAGTTGACAAATGGAACCTCATGAAACTGAAAAGCTTCTGTAAAGCAAAGGACACTGTCAATAGGACAAATTGTCAATCTACAGATTGGGAAAAGATCTTCACTAACCTTACATCCAACAGAAGACTAATATCCAAAATGTATAAAGAATTCAAGAAGTTAACTTTCAAAATACCAAATAACCCAATTAAAAGTAGGATATAGAGCTAATCAGAGAATTTACAACAGAACAATCTTAAATGGCTGAGAAGCACTTAAAGAAATCCTTAGTTACCATGCAAATCAAAATGACCCTGAGATTCCACCTCACACTGAAGAGCTCCAAACTCTAGAGACCCTTCCTCAAGCCACAGGACATTGCGGCCACCCAAAGATCACAAGAAACCATACCTGGATGCAATCAGCAGAGGTTTATTAGGGAAAGAGCTGGCAGCCAGCGGTCTGACCAGGTACTCTCGCTGGAGTCAAGGTCCAACCCCCTCAGCCAGTCCTTGGAGGGTTTTAAAGGGAAAAACCACAAACCAGGGGAGTGGGAAGGGGGTGAGGGGTTGTTAAAGATACAAAACATGAAAACAGTGGAACAATTCAGAGGTATTCACTCTAAATGATTAGTATCATGTGGAAATCGCCCTGCATTCTTCTAAAAAATGTGGTTTTTACCATGCCATTGTGCCCTATCCTGCCATTTCAGATTACTATCTTTACTTTTTCCGGCTATAGGGCTATAGCCCCACCTAGGTGGTAGCATCTTTATCTGTAATCAGGAATGTCTTCCTGCCTTGGGCGAGGCTTGAGGAATGTAATCCAGCAAGTGTCCTTCACCTGGAATGTGAAGGCCTGAAATTTTATTTTCAGTTCCGAGTTCTGTAAGGCAAAAAATCTACACATATTTCATAAAATGGCCTTTATAATTTTTCACTCTACAACACCAGTCAGAATGGCTAAGATCAAAAGCTCAAGTGACAGCACATGCTGGTGAGGATGTGGAGAAAGAGGAACACTGCTCCATTGCTGGTGGGATTGCAAGCTGATAAAACCACTCTGGAAATCAATTTGGTGGTTCCTCAGAAAATTGAAAATAGTTCTACCTGAAGACCCAACTATACCACTCCTGGGCATATACCCAAAAGATGCCTCACCATACCCCAAGGATGTGTGTACCACCATGTTCAGAGCAGTCTTATTTGTAATAGCCAGAAGCTGGAAACAACCCAGATGTCCCTCAACTGAAGAATGGATACAGGAAATGTGGTTGATTTACACAATGGAATACTACTCAGCTATTAAAAACTAAGACATCATGTTTGCATTATTATTTGTAATAGTTCCTGTTACAAAGACATTCAAGGTATTCATTTTCTTTGCCCATTAAAAAAACTGAAACTCTAGTGATTCATGGGTAATCTGTTAGATCCTCTAGAATATTAGGTATTAGAGTTAGTCATCCAATGAAATTTAACATGAATGTCAAACTTCATCCTGGGTATGTAGTTTGAGTAGAGGAATGGCTGCCAGAGGATAATGTATTTAAGTGCATGATAATCAGGGAGTGGTGCTACTTGAGAGCCATTGGGAGGTATAGCCTTGTTGTGAGAGGTATAGCCTTGTTGGAATAAGTGTGTCACTGGGCGTGGGCTTTGGGGTTTCAAATGCTCAAGCCAGCCCAGTGTCTCACTCTTCCTGGTACCTGCAGATTGGGACGTAGAACTTCCAAGTTCCTTCTCCAGCACCATGTCTGCCTGTATGTCATCATGCTTCCCGCCATGATGACAATGGACTAAACCTCCAAATTGTAAGCCAGCCCCAATTAAATGCTTTCCTTTATAAGAGTTGCTGGGTTCATGGTGTCTCTTCACAGCAATAGAACACTGACTAAGATACCAGGTTGTCCTCCCATATTTAAAAGTTTTGACAAAACTTCAATTCAACTTTAATTATCTGCAGGTAAAAAAACACCCCCCCCCAAAAAAAAAACAAAACAAACAAACAAAAAAAAAAAAACCGCTTATAGTGCTTTCTTTAAGCTTTCTCTGCTCTAAAGAAGAGACTTCTCCACAGGGCTCTCCAGTTTCTCAAACCTTGTGAGCAACGGCATTGACTTCTTTGTTCCTTGTACAGAATGTTCACATGGTAAAGAGCTTTCAAAGTTGGAATATCCATGGGGATAGGGTTGGGGGCGGGGGACATTGCTACTGACCATTATAAAAGATCTAGCTTCCTGTGGTGGTTTGAATAAGAATGGCTATAGGCTCCTGTGTTTGAATACTTGGTCCCTAGTTGGTGGAACTGTTTGAAAAGATTAGGAAGTGGGGCATGGTTGGGGGAGGTGTGTTCCTGGGGGTTTGTGTATTGAAGTTTCAAACACCATTACTATTCATTCTATTTAGCTCTCCCAACCCCAACTCTGCCTCTTGCTTGTGGATCAAGCTCTCAGCCACTGCTCCAAAGTCATGACTACTTGTGTCATGCCATGCCCCATGATGGTAACAGACTCACCTTCTGAAACCAAGCCCCAAATAAACACTTCCTTTTATAGGTTGGCATGGTATCTTATCACAGCAATGGAGAAGTAACTAAGACTAACCCTACACTAGGGCTCTACCTCTGTAGCCCAGCCTACTGCATGAATGGATATCACCTGTCCCTTTTTGCATGCCCTGTTGGAAGTAAGACTTGAGGAACACTAAAACCACTGACATTTTAGATCTTGCTACAGTGTGAGTATAAGACAGTCCTGTATCTCATATCTAAGAATCTTAGGTTCTTCCTCAGCATCTATCAAACCACAGCAAGCTGAAGAGGATGATAATGGCAGATCTGTCATTGTCTGGACAATGACTATAGGATGCTGACATATTTGCCTTTTTAGAAGAGAAAGATGAGGACCTGTGCACATGTGAATAAACAGGATTTAGAGGAAATCCGTGGGAATTGATAGTGAGATGGTCAAGCTTATGGTTTACAGGGGAGTAAACTGCCCTCTACTCTATGGTGAGCAAGAATTTGGGAAGATCACTGCAAGTTGAATTTTAGGAAGTAGGTTTGGAGATAGCTGCAAAATCCTCTTTCAGTGGGTGAGCTTTCTCACCAGCTAAGAGGTCAGAGGCAAATCTCCTCCATTGTTACAGCCAAGGTCATCCTTTGTTCTTTGAGACACCTTAGAGATGTCATCTCACTAAGAAAGCTGTTTATACTGCCATTGTGATCAGGAAGCTCTAGCTGCTCTGCTTAGGAAATGAGGGGTGGTCCTGTGAAGCTTCCTGAGGAAGAACAGCAATAGCTCAGCCCTTCCAGCACCCGTGCCAGCCTAAAATCCACTTGCAGATGACAGGGAAAGATCTCTGTTTTTTTTTTTTTCTTTTCTCCTTTTCTTTTCTTTTCAAACAGCAAGTACTGACTACTAAGAGGGAGCTTTGACTTTCTAAGAGGGAGCTTTGACTTTCTTGGAGAGATTTCTCTGACAGACAGCCTTATGGGAAAGCATGGGTGAAATGTTGACTAGCATTCAAGCTGTTAATTGAGCTTGTGATGTTGTTGGGTGATAATGAGAAATTTCTCTCTCTCTCTCTCTCTCTCTCTCTCTCTCTCTCTCTCTCTCTCTCTCTCTCTCTCAGCAGTGGGCTGTGAGAAGCAGCTGGACTGAGTTGTCTCTGCTCTCAGGCCCTGGTCCTTTTCATTTAGCTTCAGCCCCCCATAGCCCCTCCCACAGAGAGGTCTTTGGCCATCAGTCATGAGGAACAGGCCTCAGGCCTTAGAGAGATTTACATATTAATGAGATACCTGAAGGCCAGAGGGTGGAGCCAATTAAGAATTCTTCCCCAGCCCCTCCCCTCTCTCTCTCCCTTCCTATTTAACTCAGGTCAGACCTGAGTTACTTCCAGATCCAACCACCATCTGCCATGACATTAAAGCTTGTAAAAACCCATGAACTTTCTAGTGTCATTGGGACTGCACAGTGAGGAACCGTGGAGAAGGCCTTTAATGAGCCGCTGTAGCCACAGCCTAACTTCCCCCTGGAGGAACTCTCAGCGTTCCCAGCCACCCTACCTGCTCTCTCTCTCTCTCTCTCTCTCTCTCTCTCTCTCTCTCTCTCTCTCTCTTTCTCTCTCTGTCTCCTTTTAAGGGATCCTGGTATGAAATGCTTTCTTTATAATACCAGGCTTGTCCAGTCTATGCCCTAGTTTAATTTCTGTTGCTGTGGTAAAATATGCTGACGAAAAACCACTTAAGGGAGAAAATATTTATTTGGCTAACAATTCCACATTATAGGCCATCATTTCTGGAATGTCAAGTCAGGAGCTCAGGACATCAGTCCTATCATATCCACAGCCAAGAGTACAGAAAAACAAAGAAAAACAACAACAACAACAAAAAAAATACCCATATGTGTTTGGTTATAACTACTTTTCTCCCTTATTGTGATGTTTAGAACTCCATGCCTAGGGAATGGCACTGCCCATAATAAGCTGTGCCCTATATCAATTATAAATCAAGACAGTTTTCCACAGGCAAGCCTACAGGCCAATGTGATCTAGATTATTCTTTATAGAGACTCTGTTTGAAGGTGATCTACCTTGTATAAAGTTGATAGGTAAAATTAACTAGTAAACCTGGTTAAGTTAAAAACTACTGGTATACACAGAAATGCTGTGCTTTCTCTTAGTCCCAGTGCCAATGATGCAAAAGCAAGGATATATGAAGTTTCTCTCTTCCTGGGCTCTTGGGCAGAATTCAAAAGTATTTCCCATAATGCTGACCAGTGCTGCCTTTGAAGAAAGCTTTCTATTTTTACTGACTTAATTCCCAAAGGCCTAGCTCTTCTGCCCCCTAGACATGAAAGATTTGCAAATTAAAACATCTCTGCTTAGGGCCACACACTGGAAGTTTCTGATGGAACTTTTCATGCATGAGTTCATAATCCTGTGAGGTTATCTGGGTTCAGAGTTGTTACCACCTCTTAGCACCATTGCTGCTGGGATCCATTATGGTTTAAGACCAAGAAACACATCCACTATCACAAACTCCAGAGTACAGATCTTTGTGCCGGACAACGATGTGTGCCAAAATCTAGCCTCTTTGTGTTGCAGTGAAGAAGGTTTCCCCAAAGCCCCATTGTCCCTTCCTGCAGTGGCGGATTTGACTGCAGATGACTTGATTCTCCCAGTGACCAGTCAGAGGCTCACAGCTGTTCTTCCAGGTTATGGTGTTTGTTCTAGGGTCACACTATTGAGGTCCTTGGAACTTGCCTTTATTCCCCATCCTGTGTGTGTGTGTGCGCGTGTGCGTGCACATGTGCGTGCTTGGGTGTAGCTGTATGTGTGGGTGTAGGTGTGCATGTGTGTAAAAGGTCAGAGGTTGATGGTGGGACTCATTTCCTTTCACTCTTCCACCTTATTTACTGAGTCAGTATTCCTCAGGCAAACCCAGCGATCATGCACATGGCTAGTCTTGCCATAGTCTAACTTTCTCCAGGGATCCTCATCTCTGCCCTCACAGACTGAAGTTACAGAGAAGCCTATGTGCCATTTATATGGGTTCTGTGATTCCAAGCTGGGACTCATATTTTCATGGTAAATATACCAGGCCATCCCCCCAACCTTGTGCATCTTTGTAAACTGCCTGGACCATTTCAGTCTGACAATACTATGCCTTCTTCCCACTCACAAATAGCCACTCAACAGCAGACTCTCAAGGTGTTAATGAGACTTCTATACTCCCTGCTACCCAAGGAGCCCTGCACTGGTCTTACAGTGATATTTCCAGTTCTACCTCCCTCACCTCCTCACACCTTTGTAAGATATCCTGACGACTACACACAATGCTTCCCAGAAAGAGATCATTTTTTCTCTCTCAGATGCCTAATGGTAGTGATGAGAATGAAGGAGCTATGACGTTATAAAGACCTACTTTGGAAATTCAAGATGCTATTCAAATCAGTGTGCAGTGTGCTTTTGTTTATTTTCTTAAATGATGACCCCAAACCAATCCAGCTTGTTTAGTTGTTGGTTGCTATAAACTGTCATTGGTCTTGGCTTTAGATTTTATTCCTTCTACCAGATTCCATCAATATTAGACTCTTTGTAGCTCTTTACAGTATTTCCACACTGAAGAAATAATCTGACTTGTTAAACAAGGACTGCAGCCCACAGTCCTATGGCTTGTGTTTTCACTTTACCTTCCTGCAACTGCTGCCCCAAACAGCAATGAAGCTGTGTTAGGTGCACTCATGGATTCAGCTAGAGTATACTAAAAATGTTTTTGGAAAAGAAAAAGGATAAAGGAGATTTGGGTAAGATTGAGATGCTGTTTTCTCTCCTTGTGTTATGCAAACAAAATGGTTTTTTTTTTTTTTCAAACAAAATATTTTGTTTTGCAAGTTGCCATCATACTTATGAAGTTCGGGGTATGATGGCCTGTTTGAGAGAGTGCCTCTTTATGACTTTTCCTTGGTAGCAACCCAATGTCTACTGCAAAGAAACTAATCCCAGCAAAGGCTGCATCTGGCTCAAACAATTGCCTAATGAACTCAGTATCATTGCTGATCACCATGAAAGTTTCCTGTACGTTTGCTATCGTGATTAAGCTTCTAAGCTATGGCCCGAAGGTTCTGCTCCTCCAGTGATGATGGTGGTTGCAGAGTGCATTTGTACACGTGTGTCCCTTCAAGAATCTCTTCATTAAAACTGCGGCAGAAGGAAAAGGCTGCTTTCTCTTTTAATAACAAAGCTTTCTGTGGTTATTTTTAAGGCAGAGCCCCTTGGAATCTTTGTTCAATGAGTGCCCAATGTATGTGTGACGGCTCCAATAAAAAGTTGTAGGGTTTTGTTTTTTGGGTTTTGTTTTTTTTAAATTTATTTTTATTGGATATTTTATTTACATTTCAGATGCCATTTTTTCTAATGGTGCTTCATTCTGTATCCCAAGATGGCATCAAATTTAGGATCCTCCTGTCCTAGCATTCCAATGGCTGGGTTTGAGACATGAACCTCTGTTATACTTAGCTTCATATATTATTCTTCAATTGTCTTCACACATATGTAATAGCTATTATATATGGAAAGTCATGAGACTTGGGTTATAAACTAAAGATGAAGATATGTCAGGAAATTGCTATGACTAACTGCTCAGCAATTACACTATGACACGTTATTACTCTTAGGGAATTTGTGAATGATTTAATAGAAACTTGTTGAGGTCCTGCTATATAAGGGTATTACGATAGACATTAAGAATACACAGTTGCATGCCTAATGAAACGGCCTTGAATCTCGGAACTTAGGAGACGGAGTCATGCAGATCTCTGTTGCATTTGAGGCCAGCCTGGTGTCCATGGAAAGTTCTAGGCCAGCTACTAGTACACAGTGAGACTCTATCTCAAAAAGACACCCCTCCAAATAAAGAATAAATAGCTACGAAGAACATTTGCCTGAAAAAAAAAAAAAAAACTAATAGTCTGGTGGGGACAACCACAATTGAATGTGACTATGTATATAAAATATTAAGTCGGAACACAGAGAAAGAATTTTTTTTATAATTCAAAAATAAAACTACAGTAGTAGGTGGTTCTGGAGTATACTATCATGTGTAAGAATGTTGCTATAAGTCTATAGTCTAAACCACAAGGCTGAGACTTCCCAGAGCTGTTTGGAGAAAAGGAGGCTTCAGAGTTGCACAGCCTGCAGTTTGAATATCTGCTCTTCCTTTAATAACTGCATGATAGTTGTGATTTAGCCATGATTAAGTTACTCTATTGTTGAGATAGCAGTGATGGGAGCTAGGAAGATGGTTCAATGGATAAAGTACCTGCTGCACAAGCGTGAAAAATCGAGTTCAAAATATAAATAAGCCAGGGAGGGCTGACTGTGGGCATCTGTGACTCTCAAGCACTGAGGGGATGAAAGCAGGACTCCTGGAGCACACTGGCCAGCCAGTCAAGACAATCTGTGAGTGTCAGGCTCAGTGAGAGAACCTTCCGAAAAAGATATGGTGGGGAGTGACAGAGAAAACGCTGGACTCTACACAGATGATGACTGTGAGACATTCTTTATGAATAGATTCCTAGGCATAGTATGTTGTAACAATATAGAAACAAAATCTAACCTTTCTTATTTTACTTCTATGTCAAGACCATAACTTTTAACCACACCCCTTAAGTGACAACATCTATCCATCATCTGTTGAATGACCAAAACCCACCCACCCCACATCTTGGGAAGGGGAGTGTCACTCTTCTAAAATTGCTTTCTGTTGTCTGGGGGCATCATTTTCCTTTGGGGGGGCATCAAAAGAAATTTGAGATATTGGTTAGTCTTAAGAAATCTACCTGTAACATTTTCTGTCCAGTTTTTGTGTGCTGAGAAAATTCAGGTCTTAGCTAAAGTCCTGGCTGGAACAGTCTGATGCAGGATGAGCTGTAGCCAGAAATTGTCCCGGATGCAGATTTTTGCCGAAAGAGCATTGAAGCAGCTTCTTTGGAGTCTTTGCAGTTTCCTACTCCTAATTTGCTAGGAAGCTGCCTTCCACCCGGGAGTTTGTCTAATACCTGAATCTCTTGCTTTAAGCTTGGATTTCTAAGTTTGAATTACAAGCCTACCACAGTGGATGCCATTTGTAACTAATGGGCTCTTCTGCTCACAGTCCAGTTCCTGAAATACTAATTCTGAAAGACTTATTATTTATGAATAAATTTCTAGGCCACAAGCTTGGCTCATTCCTGACTAGCCCAAAATTTAATTAACCTATTTATTCTATTCTATGATTGCAACATGGCTGGTTACTTCTCAATTTCATGCATTTGTCTCCTCGGAGTTTGAGGTAAAACTTCCCATGCCTGACTCTATTCCAGTGTTCCTCTCTCCCTGTCAGAACCCCCACCTTCTATTTTCTGCCTCATCTATTAGTCCATCAGGTTTTTATTGACAGTGCTGTCCTCTGAGATCCTTCTGAAAAGCTGTCCCTCCGTCTGGCTGCTCCACCAGACCCCAGGGACCCTTTGCTCAAAGCTGCCTTAATGCCAAGCTCAGACAAAGGAAGATGGAAGTCTTCCCTCTGCTGTCTGTATCCCTAAGGGGATTATCGAGATGCTGCCCGGTCTTTCTGTTCACTTTCTGCCTGTTTGTCAGAAAGAAGGCATGAGGTCTCTTCTAGTCACAAGGGAAGCTGGCAAATGCCTCCTTGTGTCTTGCTGAAACACCAAGACGCTGTTACAGACATAAGGTGTCAACAACATTCTCAGCCACACTCTGACAATGAAAGTTGAAGGGAACAATAGCTACAAGATGAAGACCAGAACACACCCCATTAATTATTGCTCCTACTTAAAAAAATGTTTCCCAAATTTGGGATTTTGTTACTATATCTCTAACTTCCTTGTAGATACCCTCAACCCCAGCCAGATTGTGTTCCTGCCTGCATTCTCGTCTCCCCCAATCTACTGTCAGCTCCAAAGCAGGTAAACCCTTTGCCACATGGAAGCTAGGCAGTAAAGTATCACCTTTCAACTCTCAGCTCACCAGTGACTTCTAATAGTGACCAGAATCGCCCATGTGCTTCTGTCTCCTCATTTGTTCCACAATCTTTGGTTAGATTTGTTCCTCAAATATACTCAATGGGTTCTTCTCAGTCCCTTCCCTCTCTGCAGTTCATTCAGCTCAAAGCCAAATTGCTTCCTGATCAGGGTCATCTTGCTTCTTGATCCATAGGCCTCAACCCAAACATGACTCACTGAGACCCACCAGGACTACCCACCTAAGGAAGCCACATCTTCCCAGCCACTACCTGTGGCATTAGCCAGTAGTGTGTCCTTCACAATACAAGCTCTAACTGTTCTCCTCTCTACCCAGGCTATTAGCAGGTCCATGAGCTTACGACTACAAACGTGTCATCTGAAAAGCCCCAGCTTTGTGAGACAAGAGAATCGTTTGTCTGATAGTTACCACAGGCGCCTGTACATGGGAGGTGCTTGGTACATATTTATTGAATAAATAGAACTGTTCATATTCCTGCGAATCAGAGAAAGAATATTATTTTAGAAGGCATTCTTTTATTATTAGAGCAAGGTCTGGCTACACTCTCAATTCTCCTGCCTTAGTTCTCTGAAAGCTAAAACCACAGGTGTATACTATTATGCCAGGCTGAGGAGTTTTTAATATAAGCATTTTGTGATTAATTAGTACATTTTTCAAATAGTAAAGAAATAATCTTTGTGAAAACTCAAACCTGTACAATAGAAATTCCATTACTAAGAGAAAATTGTTAACATTTATGTAAGTCTGTATGCACATACAGATTTAAAAGTTGATATAGCTTATATGCATTTCAAACAGTTAACTGGGCCAAGTGTTCTTGCCAAGGAATAATGCTTATTTTAAAGTATAGGATGAACAGTAAAGTGAATTAGGCTGTGTGCTTTCCTCCCATATTGTAGGTGGTGATTATAAAAAGCACAGAATGAGGTCTGCCTCGATGTATCTGTCAGCAGCTGTGATTATGCACCAAGCCAGGGACCCTCACAAGCACAAGAGGGGGATAATTCTCCAGAAAAGATTACGAAGCTTGAGATGAAAAAGATGAGAAGCTCCTGTTTTCATCCTTTCTAAAAGTGGATGATGGCTATTACTGGAGGAGCGCTGTTAAGAAAAGCTTGTGCACACTTCACACTCCGCCGGGGGCATCGCAGTGCCATGGCTGTGCTGTCATTGTATCAGAGGTGTGTCTGCTTTTCTGGGAGGTGAGGTGCCACGTCCTTGCATGGCCTGGGGACTTCTCTAACTGGCACAGTGAGGGGATGGAGAAATAGCAGATGTGTGGACACAGGAAAGCTGGGATGGCATTGTCTGGGCTTTCTGATGAAGCCGCAGCAGCCTGGAAGCTCAGTGTGTTTATAATAGACAGTGGGATAGAGAGGTAGGGCTATTGCACACATAAACAAGGAAGTTCTAGCAAATCTCAATAAAAGCAGATGTTATAGGACAGCAGTCTTCAGGCTATAAACATCTGAGGAACAAAACTATGGGGAATATTTTCTGCACACAATGTCAATATTCACCCTCAGGCCTGAGGAAGGCTCTGCCAGCTCTCTGAACCTCACCTAGGGAAAGCTTTGCATTCCTGTGGGGCTGAGGCATTTGGGCCCCATGTCAACAACACACATTCACTCAGGACTCCACTAGGTCACTACAGTGAGGGAAACTATTGGACTTGAAAACCTGGCATGTGAATGTATATGAATATGCAGATAACATTGGAGAGCACAATATGCCTATGACTATATAGAATTGGCACAAAGTCACTAAAAACAAAAGTGCTGTGGCTGTTTATATCCTCTCTCTCTCTCTCTCTCTCTCTCTCTCTCTCTCTCTCTTTCTGTATGCACTTATGCACACAAGTATTTGCTATCGTGTATAGTATACTGTACATGTCATACTGATACACTTGTGTGCAGATGTGTACAGAGGCTGGAGGTCTTCTCTGAGAAGCTCATCACTTTGGCTACACTAGCTAGCCAGAGAATATTAGGGATCTACTTGTCTGTCTCTGCCCTCCCCGCCCTAGGATGGGGTTTCTGGCAGGTGCTCCCTCAGCTGGTTGTTTACAAGGGTTCCAGGGACCGGAGCTTAGGTTCTTGTTCCGAGCCCCTCCATGTCCCCTTCACCCTCGAAAGAGACACGTGAGGTGGTGTTCGGGTGGTTACCACAGCGAGGCTTTATTCTTGTTATCAGCAGAAGCGGAAAAGACCCCAAGCCCGGAAAAAGCACTGCTATATGTACCCTAGAGTGGCGTGTTCACTTCTGATTGGCTGTTCACTCATTACTCATAATACGCCCCGGGATGGGCAGTGACTTTGGCGCGCTTTTTGCCTTTTGCACCTGCGTAGTTAGTTGTTTACTTGTGGGAGGACAAGATGCCCGCGCCATCTTGTAATGGCGGATGCTATCACGCTCACGTGGCTCCTAACATCTCCCCCTATCAATTTTATTAAGATGGAACAGCCTTTTGCATATCAAGCGCAGCACCAACTCAGTGAGGGAAAGCAGAGGCCTGATCCCCTGTGCAAAATGAGATATTGTAATGGGTTTCTTCTCTCGTTGTTGTGCAATGAGGAATACTTCCCATACCCATCTCAATGCCTTTTGACGGGGAAAGGGAGCCTCCGCCCTGGGGTGCCACCAGGGGAGGAGGTTTCTTGGCATCAAACCTTTGTGCAATCAGGCATACTTTCGGGAAATCTATCCACACTCGTGGAACATTCCCTGTCGAGTACCCACTCGCAACACCTCTAAATATTCAGGTACCACAGTTATTCAGGCAAGGGCTGGCTAGACTTAGACCTCTCATCGACCCAGTGCAATGGGCTGAACCCTTAGGGTGCATCGACTGAGGGTCTCAGTCATCAGCTACTTTCTTAGCCTAGATAGCCAAATTTCAGGGGAAGATGCTTGCTCAAGGCTATGAGTGCTTGGGTAATAGCGACCTTGTCACATTTTTTGTTGGGCTCTGAGCTTGCAGACCAATCATAACATGAACACTAATCCACAATATAGGGCTGCACCAAACAGGCCTATCCCCACCCTTTAAGAAAGAAAGAAAAGGCAGAGGTAAGCCAAGAAGTAAAATCGCCAGGGGTAACGGGGTCCACTCGTGTTCCATTAAGGCTCAAAATCCGGATCTGCAATTGCTGCTGCATCTGGTCCAGCTCCCTAGTCCAACTCCCTTGTAAATAAGCAGAAAGATTATGGCTTTGAATAAATATATCATTCATAAATCTGAGAGGTGTAATACATAGATGTGGGGTTGCTGACACACAGCTCATTTGAACCACATCCGTGAGCTGCTCCACATGGGCTTGGAGCAAATCAACTCTCTGATTGACCAACAGAATGTCTGATGCCAGGTGTGCATCCACCTTCTGTAGAGTGGTCAAAGCCTCAGAAGTCCTTTCTGAAATTTGATTAACAACAGTAGCTGCTGTAACTTGATTAGCCAAGGCTGTGCCGGCTGTCACAGCTGCAGCTGCAGAGATGGTAATAGCAGTGATAATGACTGCAGTTATATCAAAATCTCTCTTCTGTTGAAATAAAGTCAAGGTCCCAGACGTCTGAACGGGGATAGGGATCCATAGTGGTATACTGGCTATTAGGGCCTGCTTATAGACAAGAGCAGACCAGGACCGGGACATAAAGCAAGTTACATTGGTACAAGTTAGCAGAAGCGGCACCTTTTAAGAAGGCAAGGGCATAGGTTTTGGAAAAGCAGATAGGATAGCCATCTAAATTCACTATATATACTAGGAACCCGAATTAGGAGAGTCCAAATGAGAACTGAGGGCTTCTGCAGATGAATCCTTTGGGGGGGGGGGTCATTTTCAGGAACCGCAAGCCCCCACGTCAGTCACGCTGGCAGCCAAAATGGGTTGTCTTCTTCCTCTGGAAAAACACAAACCGCTCCCCGGAATCTTATTAAAATAGGATCTAGGCCTTTCCATTGACCAGTCAAAACATCTTTCCATTTTATCATTTCTTTTGGCCTAGTTGGTTCTAGGCAATGGCGATCAGCTGCAGTGTTGCCCTGACTGTCCAAATTCAAAAAGTTGAGGGTAAAAAGTGCCAGAGAAACAGTAGCTCATGGCACCATGGGCAGAGCTTCCTCAACTTCTCCTTTTTGTTTTATCAAATAAGTTTTAAGGGTACGATGAGCACGCTCAATGATGCCCTGTCCCTGAGGGTTGTAAGGAAGACCCGTCAGGTGTGTCACCTCCATATGGCAACAAAATTGTTGAAATTTTTGAGAAGTGTAGGCTGGTCCATTCTCAGTTTTAAGGATTTTAGGCTTTCCACAGGCACTCCAAGCCTCGAGACAATGTTGAATAACATGGGCCGCCTTTTCTCCGGTCAATGGAGAGGCGAACATAACTCCAGAACAGGTATCAATGGAGACATGCAAATATTGTAATTTGCCAAAGGATGGGATGTGAGTAACATCCATTTGCCAGATCTGTAATGGCCTAATTCCCCGAGGGTTAATTCCGGTATGGGGAACAGGTAGGAATTGACAGCAGTTTTGGCATTGAGTCACAATATCTCTAGCCTCCTTTCTAGTAATGTTAAATCGACCTCGTAGTGTCTCAGCTGTCAAATGAAACCTTTTATGAAAGGCTTTAGCCAAATCTAATTTTGGCGGAAGGGCAAATGCAATCAACTTTGTGGCTCGATCTGCCAGGTCATTTCCACAGTACATAGGTCCCGGTAAGCCTGAGTGAGCCCTAATATGAGTTATAAAGACATGGAATCTTCGATTAGCCAGGGTAAGCTGAATCTTTTGAAAAACTTCTACAAGTCTGCTAGATGTCTTAATTAACCCAGCAACTTCTAATGCTTTCACTGCATTAACCACATAGAAGGAATCTGAAACAATATTTAAGGGACCTGGAAAGATTTCCAGAACCTCTGACACCACTAAGCATTCCACAATTTGAGGTGAGGTTTCATGGTATTGTTTGGATGTAACCTTATCATTAACCACATAGGCACCTACTCCTGTTTTTGACCCATCCATATAAACTACCATTCCATCTGGGAGTGGCTCCTGAGACACAATATGTGGAAATATGATAGCTTGAGTTAAGGCAAATTGTAAGATGGGATGCTTAGGATAATGATTATCTATTTGACCATTGAAGGAAGTAACCAGCACTGCCCAAACATCAGAGGTCGCCATGAATATTTGGACTTGATGGGCAGTATAAGGCACTATCAAAACCTTAGGCTCCCTTCCAAAATGAAAAATGGCTGCTTTTAGTCCACGAAGGGCAAGCTGAGCAACTGAATCTGGATACCTTTCAATAATCTTTGCAGGAGAAGCATTGGGATGAATCCATAACAAGGGCCCCTCCTGCCATAATACAGCAGTTGGTAAGTGTCTGGTTTTAAAAACACATAAATCAAAGGTTTTGGTTTCATCTATGCGTTTCAACAGGGCATCTTGTAAAGCATTTTCTACTACTTATAGAGCACGGCTTGCAGCCGGTGTTAAGGCACTCGGTGAGGAAATATGAGCATCCCCTTCCAAAATATCAAATAAAGGTTTCAGCTCGGCCGAGGGAATTTTTAAAAATGGTCTTAACCAATTTACATCACCTAATAATTTCTGAAAATCATTCAAGGTATGTAAATGGTCTCTACGAATCTCTAATTTCTGAGGAATTATCTTTTCTGGATAGATAACCATCCCTTAAAAGGAGCCAATTTCTGAAAATTGAACTTTCTCAGTAGCAACATGCAGCATATGTCCCGCCTTCCCACAGGCAACGCATTCCATGATTCTGACCATTAAGGAGGACTGCAGCCATTTCTAAGTTTGCTGCTTCAAGTCCGGCATTAGTAAGGGGACCTCCCAAGCCGCGACAGACTCTTAACCAGTCTTGTAGCCCCTTGGCTCTCCGAGGAGCAATGGCTGCATGGCATTCAGCTGTGGCATTTTCAAAGATCATCTGTTCTATCAGTGGCATTGCCTGCTCTGGTTCCCCAAAGATTCTGCCAGCTGCCTCAGTCATGCGGGCCACATAGTCAGAGAAAGACTCATTAGATGTCTGAATTATCTTGGACAAATAAAGGTTACTGCCTTCCTTCCTAGGGAGGGACTTCCATGCCTTTATTGCAGCTGATGCTATCTGTACGTAGACCTGGCAGGGATGAGTGCTCTGGTCGTTCACGTGTATACCAACTCCAGCCAGCATGTCAAAATCCATAATTATTGTCCCTCAGTGTTTGCATTAATCCTGGCTTGTGCTTGTAGTGCCTCATGCTACAAGGTCTTCCACTCTAGGTATTGGCCCATATTGTTAAGTACCACCTTCACTGTGCCCTGCCAGTCTCCTGGCATCTAGCAGCTGTACCTAATCTCTCCACTTGGGCTACAGTAAAATTAGCCCCAATTCCATATGCACGTACTGCCTCAGCTAATTCTTTGACCTGTCTATACTCTACTGGGGCATGGACATGAGCGCCTTCTGCTGCTTCAAAGACCAGAAATGCAAGCTGTAGTTGTCTCCGATCTCCTGGGCTGAGAAATGAATTAGAGGCGCTGCCCGAGGCATAGGCTGGAGGCAAGGCCGGGGCCGAGGGGCTCAAGGTCTTTCTTAGTCTTATCCCAGAATGGCTATCCTTTGCATAGGCAGCTGCTTTCTGCTCTAGGCTCTCTTCCTCTTCTTGAGTTAGGTCTTCCTCGGAGCTGCTAAGGTTTATGGAAGCAGGGTCCATAATGGGGTACAAGGGGGTCCCCCTGAACTCCACTCTCTCTTCACCAACCGGTGAAGGGTCCTTAACCTTAACAGGCCCTGCAGTGGTCCCCGTTCCTTTTGAGTACTCTTTCCTATGACCAGGCTCCTTGGCCTGCTTCTGTTGCCCAGGCTTTTTTGCCTGCTTCTCCTTTCCAGGCTCTTTGGCCTGATGCCGGCTAACACGCCCTGTTTCTGATACTCTGGAGTAGACCTCTCCTGAAACCTCTTGACTTGCACTAATAGCTGTGTTGCGAGCTGGATCTTTACAACACAAATAAGCTAAAAGTGAAAGCAACGCAAGCAGGAGGCCAACTACTGCTGCTGCGGCAATGGGTGAATATCCGCCCGCAACGAAAGCTTCCACCCCAAACATATCTCTCAGAGATGTACCTAGATCCTGTGGTCTTTTAACCCACCCCGAGTCTGGGGGGGGTGTCTTCTGCGGCGCCTTGAAGATCCCGGGTTTCGACGCCAGATGTTCCGAGCCCCTCCGTGTCCCCTTTGCCCGAGAAAGAGACACGTGAGGCGGTGTTACCACAGCGAGGCTTTATTCTTTTTATCAGCAGAAGTGGAAAAGACCCCAAGCCCGGAAAAGGCACTGCTATATGTACCCTAGAGTGGCGTGTTCACTTCTGATTGGCTGTTCACTCATTACCCATATTACGTCCCGGGATGGGCAGTGACTTTGGCGCGCTTTTGCCTTTTGCACCTGCATAGTTAGTTGTTTACTTGTGGGAGCACAGGATGCCCATGCCATCTTGTAATGGCGAATGCTATCATGCTCACGCGGCTCCTAACAAGTTCTTATGCCTGCAGGATAGACACTTCATTAACTGGCTCATTTTCCTGGCCCTGCCACTTTTTTTGTTTTAAGGCATTATTTGAATTTTAACTTTTCTAATTTCCAAAAGAGTTCAAGGAGTTAGGATCCAGAGCTAAGAGACAGAAGAGAGAAGGGCTGAGTAAAATCTTTTTTATGGGAAGGAAGGTTCACTTCTGGTTCCCAGTCCTAGCCTTGATAGGTTCCCTGGGAAAGCCTGGCTAGTCACTTGCACTGTCTGAGTTTTCAACCCTTCCTCAGGAAGACAAGAGGAAAAGCAAGATGGAACCTCAGAGAATCTATTATGAAGCCTTGTTAGAAAGTAGGATGTTCTACGCTTTTACTGATAAAAATGCATTCACCATGTCATCCAGAACAGCTTGTCTATTCAGTTCACTGCTGTTTTTTTGTTCATATTTTGTATGTGTGAAGGATGTTGATAGAGTTTTGCTAAGTGTTGTTTTATCTCCCATTATGATCCCAAGAACACTAGTTAACAATTGTGCTGTGCTGTGTAAACCTTTGAAGGTTCAATTGAATCGAAGCCTCTCAGTAGTTTACTGTGGTGAACACCCAGCACAGCATCACTGGCAGTGGGTAACCTGAAGAAGACGCGAGTCATGCACATGGTCAGTGTAGAGCTCTAGAAGACAGGATATGGGCCCAGATGGGAGACAGACATACGGAGTGGCTCTCAACAGAGAAGAGATGTCTGTCATAACTGATGGTGGTGTGAGAAAATTAGATTTTGCTGAAGTCTTGTGGAGGTTGGGACTGAGAAAGACTGTCATTATCCATAAGCTAACTGAAAAATTATGTTATCTGGAATGAGTACCTGGAGAGTATAGGAGAAAAGAAAAAGGCAAAACCAAGCATCCAAATCCAGGTGAGGTGTGGTGGTAAATGCCTGTAGTCTTAACAACTCCCAGGAGGCTGACAAAGGGGGATCAGAATTCAGAGATAGCCCGGGTTATGTACTGAGACCTTGTCTCAAAACACCAAGAGCTAAGGATGAAACCAATAAAAATAAAACTAAACAACCACAACAAAGAAAACATTCAGGCATAAATAGGAAGACCTGTGTAGCAACCCTTGTCAAAAAATTCACATTCTCACATAGACACACACACACACACACACACACACACACTTATTTCAGGGTTTCTTGGTCTCTGTGCTACTGCTATTTGAGCTAGATCATTGTTTTGTGAGGTCGCCTTGTGCACTGTGGGGTATTCAATAGTGTCACTGGGCTGGTCACACTAGATGGCAATAACAGCCTTCCTCTCCCTCACCTCCTTGTGACAAAATGTATGGAGACATTGCCAAATGTCATTTAGGACCCAAATCACCCACAGTTAAAAATCATTGCATTAGGATGAAATGAAGAACTAAGAAAGAGGGAAGTGAAACTTTCTGCAGAATTCAGATCTCATTCTCTCAATTATTATTTTTATAAGAGTTATTCAATGATGCTTGGAAGAGCTTTTTGAAAAATTAGTCTAATTACAAGGCAATTATCTAATATACCACAATTATCATCATCATCATTATTGTTTATAGCAGTATGTTATTTTATTTTTAATATTAAATATTTCAAGAAATGTACCTTATATATTTTCCTCTCCCATAGCTTCTCCTAAATCCCCTCTCTACTCACCCAACTCATATTCTTTCTGTCTTCTACATAAAAAATAAAGCACAATAAAACAAAATTTATAAATGTCAAATTTTTACACAGATTTCCTTCAGAAAGGCAGTGACTACATCACTGCCTCATTGATGTCCAGGCCACCTTCTCTGAGAATTATGTCAACTAGGACATGGCTTTCTTCTTCCAAACTCCAAAAAGCACTTCAATGCACTGTTGAAAACACGTTTACTGTGACTCTCATATGTAAGAGCCTGCTACTTAGTAGGGCAACTATTTTTAATTGTAAGGAATAGTTACCTAAATCTGTTTTATGATGCTGCAACCTAAGAACATATAATGCACACAACATTGACCTCACCAAGTCACACATCCTAAGAGTAATTACACATTAATATATTTTAATCTGAAGGCTAAGAGCACATTCTACGAGGCTTTACAGTCTTACCTGGAACTTATGCTTGGCTTTCAAATACTAGAGAAACACCATACATGATGAGTCTGTTTAGATTTGCTTTTGAGGAGTGTTCTAGGCTCTCTCCTTCTGTTGTTTATTTCAGCCAAGACTTAACATTAACTGTGGGCTAGGAGTTGGGCCGATTTTAAGTGGATTTTAATTTTAGTACTAAAATCATATTGATGGCTTTTAAAATGCTTTAATTGCCCTTCTGCTCGGTCCTTTCTGCTGGAGCAGACTGCTAGCTAGTCTGATCCCCTGAAGACACCCTATCCTGAGGCATCCCAGGAGATCCACTGCACCCAGGGTAACTGACACCACAGCTTGAGGCATCCCAGGAGATCTACTGCACAGAGAGCAACTGGAATCCCAGGAGATCTGCTACAGACTGGGCAACTGAGCGCCAGCTTGGTGGCTCCCCTGAAGACACCACAGCTTATGGCATCTGAGGAGCTCCTCTGTACACAGAACAACTGGGCAACAGACACTACAGTCTGAAGACTTCCCAGGGCTCTGTGGTATGCAAAGCAACTGACCCAACAGACTGAAAGGCTCCCGAGAGTTCTGCTGCATACAGGAAACAAAACCTGCAGTCCATAGGACACCCTGGAGACCATCTTCACACAGGACAACAGCTTGACTGCTCCTTTGAAGACCCAACAGTCCAGCAGATCTACTGCTGCCAGAGCAACAGATCAGCAGCTTCTCTGCCACTCAGAAGAGCCCCCAGTTGGAAGGCCTCAAAGGAGGTCTGCTACAGCTGGGGCCACAGGTCTACCAGGTGACCTGAAGCAACCCAGGGACAAAAGAGGCAGACTCTAGACAGAGTCACCCAGACCAGCAAACACCAAGGATAACCAGATGGTGAGAGGCAAGTGCAAGCCCATAAGCAACAGAAACCAATATAAGTGGGTAAACCAAAACCCAGTTCTCCCACCACAGCAAGCTCTGAATACGCCAACATATCTGAAAATCAGGAAGCTGACCTAAAATCCTATCTTATGAAGATAATAGAGGCCTTTAAGGAGGATATAAATAACTCACTGAAAGAAATACAGGAAAATACATGTAAACAGGTAGAAGCCCTTAAAGCGGAAACAAACGAATAAAACAAATAGGTGAAGGAATTGAATAAAGTGGTCCAAGACCTAAAAGTGGAAGTAGAAACAATAAAGAAAACACAAATGGAGGCAACCGTGGAAATGGAAAACCTAGGGAAGAGATCAGGAACCACAGATATAAGTATCACCAACAAAATACAAGAGATAGAAGAGAGACTCTCAGGTGTAGAAGATACCATTGAAGAGACTGACACAACTGTCAAAGAAAATTCAAAACATAAAAAACTCCTAACCCAAAGCATCCAGGAAATTCAGGATACGATGAAAAGACCAAATCTAGGAATAATAATCAGAATAGAGGAGAATGAAGATTCTCAGCTCAAAGGACCTGAACTTCCCCAACCTAAAGAAAGAGATGGCCATAAAGGTACAAGAAGCCTATAGCATTTATGTAAACCAACAGCCAATATCAAATTAAATGGAGAGATACTTGAAGCCATCCCACTAAAATCAGGGACAAGACAAGGATGCCAGTTCTCCCCATATCTGTTCAATATAGTACTCAAAGTACTAGCTAGAACAATAAGACAACAAAAAGAGATCAAGGGGATACAAATTGGTAAAAAAAGAAGTAAAGTTATCACTATTTGCAGATGATATGATAGTATACATAACTGACCCCAAAAATTCTACCAGAGAACTTCTACAGCTGATAAACAACTTCAGTAAAGTGGCCAGATATAAAGTTAACCAAACAAGTGAAAGATCTATATGACAAGAACTTCAAGTCTCTCAAGAAAGAAATCGAAGATCTCAGAAAATGGAGAGATCTTCCATGTTCATGGATTGGCAGAATTAGCATAGTAAAAATGTCCATCCTACTGAAGGCAATCTACAGATTCAATGCAATCCTCATCAAAATCCCAACACAATTCTTCAAAGACATAGAAAGAGCAATTCTCAAATTCATCTGGAAAGGCAAAAAACCCAGAATAGCGAAAACAATTCTTAACAAGAAAAGAACGGCTAGTGGAATCACCATCCCTGACCTCAAGCTTTACTACAGAGCAATAGTGATTAAAAAAAAAAAAAAAAACTGCATCGTATTGGTACAGAGGACCAATTGAATTGGTAAAACTGGTACAGAATTGAGGATCCAGAAATAAAGCCACACATCTACTGACACTTAATCTTTGATAAAGAAGCCAAATATAAACAATGGAAAAAAGAAAGTTTCTTCAATAAATGGTGCTGATCTAACTGGCTGTTTGTATTAGAAAAATGAAAATAGAGCCATATTTGTCACCTTTCACAAAGCTCAAGTCCAAGTGGATCAAGAACCTCAACATAAAACCTGATACACTGAATCTAATAGAAGAGAAAGTGGGAAAGAGCCTTAAACTCATTGGCACAGGGGAAATTTTCCTAAATAAAACTCCAATGGCTCATGACCTAAGATCAAGAATTGATAATGGGACCTCATGAAACTGGAAAGCTTCTGTAAGGCAAAGGGCATAGTCAATAAGACAAATTGGCAACCTACAAATTGGGAAAAAAAAATCTTCAATAACCCTACATCCAATATAAAGAACTCAAGAATCTAACCTCTCCAAAACCCCCAAACAACCCAATCAAAGAATGGGGTATAGAACTAAACCAGGAATTCACAATAGAGCAATCTTGAATGGCTAAGAAGCAACTAAAGAAATATTCAAAATCCTTTGTAATCAGAGAAATGCAAATCAAAACAACCCTGAGATTCCACCTTACACCAGTCAGAATGGCTAAGATCAAAACCTCAGGTGACAACACATGTTGGTGAGGACATGGAGAAAAAGAACACTCCTCCATTGCTGGTGGGGTTGCAAACTGGTACAACCACTCAGGATATCAATCTGGAGGTTCCTCAGAAAATTGGAAATAGATCTACTTGAAGACCCAGCAATACTACTTTTGGGAATATACCCAAAAGATTCTTACCATGCCACAGGGGCATGTGTTCCACTATATTCACAGCAGCTTTGTTTGTGATAGCCAGAAGCTGGAAACAACCCAGATGTCCCATGATGGAAGAATGGATACAGAAAATGTGGTTCATTTACACAATGGAATACTACTCAGTTATTAAGAACAAGGACATCCTGAGTTTTGCAAAATGGATGGAACTAGAAAATATCATCCTGAGTGATGTAACTCACTGAGTTTGTTTGGACTGAGTGATGTCCAAAAGGACATCTATAGGATATACTCACTAATAAGTGGATATTAGCATATATATATATATATATATATATATATATATATATATATTCCCAAGATACAGTCCACAGGACTCAAAAAGGCCATCAAGCTGAAGGGCCCAAGTAAAGATGCCTCAGTCACACTTGGAGGGAGAAGAAGCAATCACAAGGTGGGAGGGAGGGAGGGATCTGGGAGGGAACGTGGACAGGGGATGGGAAGAGGGGAACATGATCTGGTATTGGGTTGGGGGAAAGGACTAAAGCCCTGAGGGCCAGCAGAAAGAATGGAATCAGGCAACCTCAGGAGGTAGGAGGTTGGGAGGACCCTCCAGAATATACCAGAGACCTGGGAGGTGAGAGACTCTCAGGACTCAAAGGAGGGACCTTAGATCAAATGCTCTACAGTGGGGAGAGGGAACCTGTAGAGCCCACCTCCAGCAGAAAGACAAGGCATCCAATGAGGGATGGTGTTGCCATCCCACAGTCAAAACTCTGACCCAGAATTGTTCCTATCTGAAAGAATTGCAGGAATGGAAATGGAGAGGGGCCTGAGGGAAAGAAGGTCCAGCAACAGGCCCAAAGTGGGATCCAACTCAAGGGGAGGTCCAAAGGCCTGACACAATTACTGACCCTATGGAGTGCTCACAAAAGGGGCCTATCACGACTGCCCTTCGAAAGACACAACAAGCAGCTAAAAGAGTCAGATGCTCGCACCCAACTAATGGACAGAACCTGCTGACCCCTGTGGTTGAATTAAAGAAAAGCTGGAAGAAGCTGAGGAGGAAGACAACCCTGTAGGAGGACCAGCAGTCTCAATTAACCTGGATCCCTGAGATCTCTCAAACAGTGGACTAACAACCAGGCAGCATACACCAGCTGATATGAGGCCCCCAACACATATACAGCAGAGGGATGCTGGGTCTGGGTTCAGTCAGAGAAGATGCACCTAATCCTCAAGAGAATGGAGGCCCCAGGGAGTTTAGAGGTCTGGTGGGGTGTGGGGGATGGGGGAGTGGGAACATCCTCGTGGAGACAGTGGGCTGGGGATGCGGTATGGGATGTAGAAGAGTTGGAGGGTAGACTGGGGGGGGGATAAAATCTGGAGTGTAAATAAATAAATAAAAGATTTTTTAAAAATGCTTTAATTATTTTGGTTTTAGTGAAGAAGACCACAAAAGCTGTTGGTTTTCTTCTTTGGGTGGCAATCAAGAGGCTGACAGACATGCTACAAGGGCAAGTGGGTTGTTGTTTTGTTTTTGTTTTTGTGGTTGAAGATTACCTTCTATGACTCAAGCATGTGATGAGAATTCTACTTTTTGCCTCTTTAACATTTCAAAGAAAGCAAGGCTGTTTTACTTTGATCTTTTCATCTCAATTGATGTCAAATTGAGAGAGAAAGCCACAGATGACGAAAAGTCTACTTTCAGTTACAATCTCAGCAAAATATCTTCCTTCTGCCTCACTATATTTTATTCACTATACTTTATATTTTCCTGTATATTGACTATTGACTGATTGATTAGTGATCTGCAAAGTATCAGTGAAGAGCAATGCGAGCAATGCATTAACATCCAAAACTTGAAAACATTATGATTTTAACTTTCATTTTCACTTGCTTTTTAGAGCTCACATCTTTCATGTTAGTGGCTCAGCCCCCAACCTTGTATTGAGTGACTTGGATATGTAGGAATTCTGCTAAGCAGTCCAGCTGGTACAAGCTAGGTATTCATAGGTATTCATCAGGCACTATGCTGGAAGCTTTCCAAGTGGATGCTTCTGTAACCTATGGCAAGCTGCTAAAAGTGGCCAGGTCTCCACATACTCACTGGCTCCCCACCCTGCCCACCCCCTTCATCCCCACCTCCTCCCCTCCCCACCAGTCATTGGGAGTCTGTGTTTGGAAGTATGGGAATCCTGTCTGCCTCACCCTCTTCCCAGAAGTGTTAATGTGGACCATGCGTAGCGTCCTTAGATTTCTTAGATCACAGAAAACAACACACTTATCACCTTCAACAGGAGACATTGCCAAGTGTCTCCTAGGACCCCAAATCACCCACAGTTAAAAATCCCTGCATTAGAATGAAATGTGAGCACCAACTAGCACTATCAAACCAGGCTACTCTAGGCAGGCCAGTGAGGAAAAGCTGGCCCCATCATCACCAGTTCCATCAATGCCATCAGCTGAAGACAAAGCAGTCAACATGCAAACCTGTGGGAGACCTTCCTCACCCAATGACTTACAGAATGACAATGTGCACAAATAGAATGCCACTTGAAGATAGACATCATGCTGCAGCAAGCCAAGGATCCACCCAGAGCCAGGAGAAGGTAGAGGGCGCTTACCCTGCGTCTTGCTTTGACCTTGGATTCCTAGCATCCAGAACTGAAAAGCAGATGTCTGCAGCTTCCAATGGGCTGTTCTGTGCTCACCCCAGCAGGCATAGCAGAATGGTGATAATGGGATCGAGCTGTTCCTCACTAGCCTGCCTAGAGGGGCCTTGTTTGATGGTGCTAACAGATGCTCACAGACTACTGCAATCACACAGAATGAAGTCTGTGCTTCAAATGTATAAACATGTCTATTCATATCTCTTACATGCCTATAAATATATTAATACTTATAGTGTAAACTAATATATATTACATATAACATTTTATATGTTATATATAACATTAACATATGAATTATATGTTCATAAATGTTATATATTTTGAAATATGTTATGTGTTTATATATGTATATATTATATATATATGTGTGTGTGTGTGTGTGTGTGTGTGTGTGTGTGTGTGTGCGTGTGTGTGTGTGTTAGGAGCCGCAGTGAGCGTGACAACATTCGCCATTACAAGATGGCGCGGGCATCCTGTGCTCCCACAAGTAAACAACTAACTGCACAGGTGCAACTGCCCATCCCCGGGGCGTAATATGGGGTGATGAGTGAACAGCCAATCAGAAGTGAACACGCCACTCTAGGGTACATATAGCAGTGCCTCTTCCGGGTTCAGGGTCTTCCACTTCAACTGGTACGAGAATAAAGCCTCTCTGTAGTAACTACCTGAACACTGTCTCTCGTGTCTCTTTCACAGGCAAAGGGGACTCGGGGCGTCGTGGAATATCTGGTGCCGAAACCCGGGATTTTCAAGGCGCCACATGGAGACCCCCAAGACTTGGGGCGGGTTAAAAGACCACAGGATCGAGGTACGTCTCTGAGAGGTATGCTTGGGGTGGAAGCCTTTGTTTCGAGCGGATTTTCACCCATTGCCGTCGCTGCAGTAGTTGGCCTCTTGCTTGTGTTGCTTTTGCTTTTAGCTTATTTGTGTTATGAGGATCCAGCTTGCAGCACAGCTATTAATGCAAGCCAAGAGGTTTCAGGAGAGGTCCACCCCAGGGTATCAGAAACAGAGCATGTTAGCCAGCATCAGGCCAAGGAGCCTGGGGATCAGGCCAAGGAGCCTGGGGAAAAAGATAAGGCCAAGGAGCAGGCAAAAATACCTGGGCAACAGAGACAGGCCAAGGAGCCTGGTCAAAGAAAAGAGTACTCAAAAGGAACAGGGGCCACTGCAGGGCCTGTTAAGGTTAAGGACCCTTCACCGGCTGGTGAAGAGAAAGTGGAGGTCAAAAGGACCCCCCCCCCTTTACCCCAGTAAGGAGCTTGCCTCCATAGACCTTGGCAGCTCCGAGGAGGAGAGCCTAGGAGAGGAGGCACGTGCCTATGCAAAAAATAACCATTCTCAGATAAGACTAAGAAAGACCTTGAGCCCCTCGGCCCCGGCCTTGCCTCTGGCCTATGCCCCAGGCAGTGCCTCTAATTCATTTCTCAGCCCAGGAGATCAGAGACAGCTACAACTTGCATTTCCAGTCTTTGAAGTGGCAGAAGGAGCACGTGTTCATGCCCCAGTAGAGTATAGTCAGGTCAAAGAATTAGCTGAGGCAGTACGTGCATATGGAATTGGGGCTAATTTTACTGTAGCCCAAGTGGAGAGATTAAGTACAGCTGCTATGACGCCAGGAGACTGGCAGGACACAGTGAAGGCGGTACTTAACAATATGGGCCAATACCTAGAGTGGAAGGCCTTGTGGCACGAGGCACTGCAAGCACAAGCCAAGATTAATGCAAACACTGAGGGACAATAATTATGGATTTTGACATGCTGGCTGGAGTTGGTGTACATGCGAACGACCAGACCACTCATCCTGGGCAGGTCTACGCACAGATAGCATCAGCTGCAATAAAGGCATGGAAGTCTCTCCCTAGGAAGGAAGGCAGTAACCTTTATTTGTCCAAGGTAGTTCAGACATCTAATGAGTCTTTTTCTGACTTTGTGGCCCGCATGACTGAGGCAGCTGGCAGAATCTTTGGGGAACCAGAGCAAGCAATGCCATTAATTGAACAGATGATTTTGAAAAATGCCACAGCTGAATGCCATGCAGCCATTGCTTCTTGGAGAGCCAAGGGGCTACAAGACTGGTTAAGCGTCTGTCACGGCTTGGGAGGTCCCTTTACTAATGCCGGACTTGCAGCAGCTAACTTAGAAATGACTGCAGTCCTCCTTAAGGGTCAGAATTGTGGAAAATTCCCTTCAAAACATATGGCCCGATGCTTTGCCTGTGGGAAGGCGGGACATATGAAGAAAGAGTGCCCAAATAATCATATACCATCAAAGCTGTGCACTAGGTGTGGAAAGGGCTATCATCTGGCTCAGGATTGCCGCTCTGTTAGAGATATAAGAGGTCAGATCCTCCCTCCAAATCCCTCAGCCATTAAGGAAGAAAAATTTTTCAAAAAACAGATATACAGGCCCAAGATCCCAGGGCCCCAAAATATATGGGACACTGCTGAACACTCAGGGGACTCTTTTTGCTGCAGAGCCACAAGGGGTTCCACAGGAGTGGACCTCCGCTCCACTTCCTGAGTCCTACTAATGCCACACATGGGGGTGCAGCCGATCCCGGTTGATTATAGAGGCCCCCTGCCAGGGGGAAGTGTCAGCCTTATTTTAGGCCTCTCCTCTCTTACTTTAAAAGGACTCGTGGTACACCCCGGTGTAATAGATCAGGATTATACCGGAGAACTTCAAGTTCTCTGTTCTATCCCACAAGGCATATTCTCCATCTCCCCTGGGGACAAGATTGCTCAATTGGTTGTCCTTCCAAGCTTACATGATTGTTTTCCATCCACCGAGAAGCTTAGAGGTGCTCACGGGCTTGGTTCCTCAGGAACTGACTTCGCTCATCTGGTGGTTGACCTTAAAACTAGACCCACTTTACAGTTAGCAATAGAGGGGAAGAACTTTACTGGAAATCTGGACTCAGGAACAGATAAAAGTATTATTTCTTCTAATTGGTGGCCTAAGGCATGGCCTGTAAAACGATCGTCCCACTCCCTACAAGGATTGGGATATGAGGCCAGTCCCGCAGTCAGTTCTTGCTCATTGACTTGGCAGGCACCAGAAGGTCAAACAGGAAGTTTTATACCTTATGTGCTTCCTCTCCCTGTCAATCTCTGGGGAAGAGACATCTTACAAGACCTAGGGCTAGTTCTGACTAGTGAATACTCCCCACAAGCTATAAACATTATGAAGAGCATGGGATTTAAAGAAGGGAAGGGTCTCGGCAGGAATGAACAAGGAAGGTTAGATCCTGTCTCATAAGAATCAAACACAGGAAGACAAGGCCTGGGTTTTCCCTAGTTACCATTGAGGGTTCTATGCCCATACCCTGGCTCACAGAGGAGGCCGTGTGGGTTCCTCAGTGGTCCCTATCCTCTGAAAAACTGGAAGCTGCTACAAGACTAATTAAAGAACAAGTGCAGCTCGGTCATTTAGAACCTTCTACCTCTCCCTGGAATACACCCATATTTGTCATTAAAAAGAAATCCGGAAAGTGGAGACTTTTACATGATTTAAGAGCCGTCAATGCACAGATGCGACTATTTGGCTCTGTGCAACGAGGCTTGCCTTTACTCTCTGCCTTGCCTAAGCAGTGGAAAATCATAATTACAGATATTAAAGATTGTTTTTTCTCTATTCCTTTGTGTCCACAAGATAGACCAAGATTTACATTTACACTACCTACTATTAATCATTTTGAACCTGATAAAAGATATCAGTGGAAAGTTCTGCCTCAGGGCATGGCCAACACCCCACTATATGTCAGCTGTATGTACAAATGGCCCTCGAGCCAATTAAGAAACAATTCCCCTCGCTGCTGCTGGCCCATTACACAGATGACATTATTATGTGTCATAAGGATTTAATTACTTTACAGACCTCATACCCCTTATTATTAAACACCTTGGAACAGTGGGGTCTACATGTTGCTACTGAGAAAGTTCAATTTTCAGAAATTGGCTCCTTTTTAGGGATGGTTATCTACCCAGAAAAGATAATTCCTCAGAAATTGGAGATTCATAGAGACCATTTACATACTTTGAATAATTTTCAGAAATTATTAGGTGATATAAATTGGTTAAGACCATTTTTAAAAATTCCCTCGGCCGAGCTGAAACCTTTATTTGATATTTTGGAAGGGGATGCTCATATTTCCTCACCGAGGGCCTTAACACCGGCTTGTAGAGCCGTGCTCTACAAGTAGTAGAAAATGCTTTACAAGATGCCCAGTTAAAACTCATAGATGAAACCAAAACCTTTGACTTATGTGTTTTTAAAACTAGACACTTACCAACTGCTGTGTTATGGCAGAAGGGGCCCTTGTTATGGATTCATCCCAATGCTTCTCCCGCAAAGATTATTGAAAGGTATCCAGATTCAGTTGCTCAACTTGCCCTTCGTGGACTAAAAGCAGCCATTACCCATTTTGGAAGGGAGCCTAAGGTTTTGATAGTGCCTTATACTGCCCATCAAGTCCAAATATTCATGGCGACCTCTGATGTTTGGGCAGTGCTGGTTACTTCCTTCAATGGTCAAATAGATAATCATTATCCTAAGCATCCCATCTTACAATTTGCCTTAACTCAAGCTATCATATTTCCACATATTGTGTCTCAGGAGCCACTCCCAGATGGAATGGTAGTTTATACGGATGGGTCAAAAACAGGAGTAGGTGCCTATGTGGTTAATGATAAGGTTACATCCAAACAATACCATGAAACCTCACCTCAAATTGTGGAATGCTTAGTGGTGTCAGAGGTTCTGAAAATCTTTCCAGGTCCCTTAAATATTGTTTCAGATTCCTTCTATGTGGTTAATGCAGTGAAAGCATTAGAAGTTGCTGGGTTAATTAAGACATCTAGCAGACTTGTAGAAGTTTTTCAAAAGATTCAGCTTATCCTGGCTAAGCGAAGATTCCCTGTCTTTATAACTCATATTAAGGCTCACTCAGGCTTACTGGGACCTATGTCCCATGGAAATGACCTGGCAGATCGAGCCACAAAGTTGATTGCATTTGCCCTTTTGCCAAAATTGGATTTGGCTAAAGCCTTTCATAAAAGGTTTCATGTGACAACTGAGACGCTACGAGGTCAATTTAACATTACTAGAAAGGAGGCTAGAGATATTGTGACTCAATGCCAAAACTGCTGTCAATTCCTACCTGTTCCCCATACCAGAATTAACCCTCAGGGAATTAGGCCATTACAGATCTGGCAAATGGATGTTACCCACATCCCATCCTTTGGCAAATTACAATATTTGCATGTCTCCATTGATACCTGTTCTGGAGTTATGTTCGTCTCTCCATTGACCGGAGAAAAGGCGGCCCATGTTATTCAACATTGTCTCGAGGCTTGGAGTGCCTGGGGAAAGCCTAAAATCCTTAAAACTGAGAATGGACCAGCCTATACTTCTCAAAAATTTCAACAATTTTGTCGCCAAATGGAGGTGACACACCTGATGGGTCTTCCTTACAACCCTCAGGGACAGGGCATCATTGAGCGTGCTCATCGTACCCTTAAAACTTATTTGATAAAACAAAAAGGAGAAGTTGAGGAAGCTCTGCCCATGGTGCCATGAGCTACTGTTTCTCTGGCACTTTTTACCCTCAACTTTTTGAATTTGGACAGTCAGGACAACACTGAGGCTGATCGCCATTGCCTAGAACCAACTAGGCGAAAAGAAATGATAAAATGGAAAGATGTTTTGACTGGTCAATGGAAAGGCCCGGATCCTATTTTAATAAGATTCCGGGGAGCAGTTTGTGTTTTTCCAGAGGAAGAAGACAACCCATTTTGGCTGCCAGAGCGACTGACACGACGACTCGCGGTTCCTGAAAATGATCCCCCGAAGGATTCATCTGCAGATGCTCTCAGTTCTCATTTGGACTCTCCTAAATTGGGTTCCTAGTATATATAGTGAATTTAGATGGCTATCCTATCTGCTTTTCCAAAACCTATGCCTTTGCCTTCTTAAAAGGTGCCGCTTCTGCTAAACGGAATTTCTCCTATACCCTTAACTGTAATGCCTCACTCCAGTTTGTGTGTATCCTCCATTTCTTTTCATTCTATCCAACAACTCCTTTAATACTTGTACCAATGTAACTTGCTTTATGTCCCAGTGCTGGTCTGCTCTTGTCTATAAGCAGGCCCTCATAGCCAGTATACCACTTGGATCCCTATTACCGTGTAGACGTCTGGGACCTTAACCTTATTTCGACAGAAGAGAGATTTTGATATAACTGCAGCCATTATCACTGCTGTTGCCATCTCTGCAGCTGCAGCTGTGACAGCCGGCATGGCCTTGGCTGATCAGGTTACAGCAGCTACTGTTGTTAATCAAATTTCAGAAAAGACCTCTGAGGCTTTGACCACTCTACAGAAAGTGGATGCATACTTGGCATCAGGCATCCTGTTGGTCAATCAGAGAGTTGATTTGCTCCAAGCCCATGTGGAGCAGCTCACGGATGTGGTTCAAATGAGCTGCGTGTCAGCAACCCCACATCTGTGTATTACACCTCTGAGATTTGTGAATGATGCATTTGTTCAAAGCCATAATCTTTCTGCTTATTTACAAGGGAGTTGGACTGGGGAGCTGGACCAGATGCAGCAGCAATTGCAGATCCGGATCTTGAGCCTTGATGGAGTGCGGGTAGACCCTGTTACCCTTGGCGATTTTACTTCTTGAATTTCTTCTGCCTTTTTTTTTTTCTTTAAAAAAAGGGTGGGGATAGGCCTGTTTGGTGCAGCCCTATGTTGTGGATTAGTGTTCATGTTATGGTTGGTCTGTAAGCTCAGAGCCCAACAAAAACATGAGAAGGCCACTATCTCCCAAGCACTCGCAGCCTTGGAGCAAGGATCTCCCCCTGAAATTTGGCTATTTATGCTAAGAAAGTAACTGATGACTGAGACCCTCAGTCGATGCACCCCAAGGGTTCAGCCCATTGCACTGGGTCGATGAGAGGTCTAAGTCTAGCCAGTCCTTGCCTGAATAACTGTGGTACCTGAATATTTAGAGGTGTTTGCGAGTGGGTACTCGACAGGGAATGTTCTACGAGTGTGGATAGATTTCCTGAAAGTATGCTTGATTGCACAAAGGTTTGATGCCAAAAACCTCCTCTCCTGGTGGCGACCCAGGGCAGAGGCTCCCTTTCCCCATCAAAAGGCATCGAGATGGGTATGGGAAGTATTACTCATTGCACAACGACAAGAGAAGAAACCCATTACAATATCTCATTTTGCACAGGGGATCAGGCCTCTGCTTTCCCTCACTGAGTTGGTGCTGCGCTTGATAGACAATAGGCTGTTCCATCCTAATAATATTGATAGGGGGAGATGTTAGGAGCCGCAGTGAGTGTGACAGGATTCACCATTACAAGATGGCGCGGGCATCCTGTGCTCCCAAAAGTAAACAACTAACTGCGCAGGTGCAAAAGGCAAAAGCGCGCCAAAGTCACTGCCCATCCCAGGGCATAATATGGGTAATGAGTGAACAGCCAATCAGAAGTGAACACACCACTCTAGGGTACATATAGCAGTGCCTCTTCCAGGTTCGGGGTCTTCCACTTCAACTGGTATGAGAATAAAGCCTCTCTGTGGTAACTACCCGAACACTGTCTCTCGTGTCTCTTTTTGCAGGTGAAGGGGACTCGGGGAGGTGTGGAATATATATATATATATATATATATATATATATATATATATATATATATATATATATATTGCTCACAGTCTATTTCAAGACCCCCAAAATGAAAACTGTGTACATTAATTACAATGAAAAATGCTGTATTCACTGTCAGGCCTTAACAGTATCCAAATAAAAAGACAATCCCAACAGAAGAATTTTCCAGGCTCCACACACTTTTAACTCATAAAGGTGAGTACTATTCAAGACCTTTTTAATTTCTGGTGATAAAAACACAGTTCAGGCTGATACAAACACAGAGATTGAACCCTAGGTGACTCAAAAGTTAGATGTGAACATATTAGATGGTGTTTTCCAGAGAAAGTCAGTAGAAGTGTCAGAAAAAAACGTAAGAAGCAGGGGGGGTATTTTAAGGAACCAATTTGTCCTTGTGACTATTAGCAGCTTTTAGGGATGGCAGTTTGTTTAAAAGTTACTATTTGTCTTGAGGCCACATTCGGTCTGGCAAAATGCAGCAAATGTAGGCAGAGTTTCTGCATTGCAATCCAGAATTATTCTTTTGAAACCACATTCTTTCTTTGTGAGTAAGGCTTTAGCTCATTGGATGAGGCCCAGCCACACCTTAAGAGTGATGTGATTTACTCAAAGTCTGCTGATTCAATTGTTAAATCATATCCAGAAAAAAAAGAACATATCTGAAAAGAGAGAAACAAGCAAACGAAGCAACATTTAGGCTTCACAGCAATGTAGAGCCTGGGGTTGACCGAACAACTAGTGACACAGCATGTGCAAGCAACACAGGATGAGCCTGGTGCCACAGTGTGTGGGAGCTGACACAGAAGAAACCAGACAGGTCTAGAGGAATCTAGGAGGGCATTGAAATCACCAGAAACCTACCTCTTCCTTAGTAGAAGCTTTCACTAGCCCATGTCTGAACCAATCACTGTGGCCAAGGGACTGCAGTTCTCTGTCTGAAGACTGGGGCTGTTGTCTACAGAAGATATCTGGAGATGCAAAACCCAGGGATCATGGTTAGAAAATACCATGGCTTGAGAGTATAGTTTTATAGTAAACCAAAACTTTTAGGTACAAGGGAGAAAAGACGTGGAGGAGAAGAGGAGCTGAAGAAGTGAGACTCTATCACCCCAGAGGGCACAGTGCACATGAGGTAGACAGTGACCAGTGGGGAACCATGTTAAACATGGCTTCTACCTACAAGGTTGACTGAAACTACTTTTGAAGCTCATGAAATTTTCCTTTGAGGAAGATGTATTCTTTGTCGTTGATTTAGAGTCAGTTAATTTTACTCTTCTAAGCACAGAATTGCTTTTAATTATAAGTGCATGACATTTAAAAATTATTTAAATACAAATATTTTTGTACTGAGGGATGTGGAATATAGGGTGTAGGATGTGGGGATGGAAGCAATGAATTTTTTTCCTGTGCTAAAACCCTGCTGGAAAAACATTTTTCCTTAGTCATCCGTCTGAAAATCAAGCCTCTTGGGGATGATTGCTACTTAAAATTAAAGGAATTGACATTAAAGGCTGTTTAAAAATAACTTATCTGGCCTTGTTTCAAGTGATTGCATGATGACTTTGAAGAAGTCAAGGCCCCAGTTGCTGGGGAGCTGGATACTTAACCTGCCTGTCTGACTCCCCAGTCTCGAAAGTAACCCTCTCTTCTCCTCACCTAGAAGATAGGGACTGCCTTTGGCCCATCTTTGGGCCTGGTATCTTGCTTCACTGGGTATAGAACTGCAGTAAATACAAATAGAGGCACTCAGATAACACTACACATCCTTGCTAGCAATGACCTTGGAGCTAGCAATGACCCTGGAGAACAAAGGCAACAAAGACGATTGTCTTAGACTCGTTAGTTACAGGAACAGTGAGCACCACAGCTCACATACAACTGTCTGATGTCTGTCAACTATTGGGAAGCAACTGGAAGTCATGACTGAAGAAAGCTTTCTGTGTCACAACTCTTCTTTCTTTCCTCCTTTTCTCCTTCACTCTCTGTCTCTCCTTTTCTTCCCCTAAACAAAACCTTTTCCTTTAATAACAGAACTCTCCCAAGCCCTCATGTGATACTAGTGCTTGATAAGTGAGCATTTACTAATAACTTCCTCTTTGTAGTTTTTTTACTCAATAAAATGCGTAGTTAGGGACAAATAATTTTCATTCAATTTTTATTTCATAATATGAACAAGTGCATTATGTCTTTGAGGAAATCCAGGAATGACTAAGCAGATAGGTACGACCCTCTGTTAATCACAAATGTCTTTATCTTTCCCTCTCCCATATTATTTCCTAGGGCTTGGGGAGTGGGCAACAAGTCCAGACAGGGTTACCCTAAAGACTCCCTTCCATGCAGTGATTTAATCCTTGGGGATAGGAGGAGCTAGTGGGAAAGGTTTTTGTTTGTTTTACTCTTTTTTTATACATTACATCCTGACTGCAGTTTCCTTCCCTCCGATCCTCCTAGCCCCACCTCCCATCTCCCCAAGATCTACTCCTCCTCTGTTTCCCAGAGAGAACAAGTTACAATAAGACCAAGTACAATTCCTCATGTGGAGGCAAGAGTCAGAGAGACACCTCCCATCCTGGCTTCCACTGTGAGGAGTTGCACAAGAGACCAAGCTACACAGCCACAATGCATATGCAGAGGTGAACTGCCTATTGTCTACACAAACAATGATTTGTGAGACATGAAGGTCCCTTCTCCTCTCCTCGGATTACATATCTATCTCTATCAGGTGCTTCAGGACACTCACCTCTCCCCTTGCCTCCTTTTTCTTTTGAACACAGATTACTCCTCTTTCTAAACTAGGCATTTCCATCTAAATGCTTGAACAGCAAAAATACCAGGCATAGAACCAGCCTGTGGTGTTGGGAGTTATCACATAATCCTGAAGGGATTTTTTTTGGGGGGGCTAAGGATTGTTTTTATTTTATATGTGAGATTCAGAAAGGTTGGGTCACATCTCTGAAGGTCACAACACTAACTGTCGAGGCAGGAATCTTGGGTCTTTTCTGCCCTAAGGCCCAGGTCCACTTTACCATTTGCCTTTGTGTGTGTGTTTGTGTGTGTGTGTGTGTGTGTTTATTATATGTATGTGTCCACATGGGTATTCGCATGTATGCGTTGAAGGCACATGTGTATGTGCAGGTGGAGGCCAGAGGTCTATATAAGGGGTCTTTCTTAATTGTTCTTCATCTTATTTTTTTAAAATGAATGTTTATTTATTGGTGGCAGGGAGGTGTGTGTCATACCAGGAGTGTGGAAATCAGAGGACAACTTGCCAAGTGGTTCTCTCCTTCTAGTGCATACATGCTGAAGACCAGCCTCCGCTTGCTTCCTGAGGAAGGGGTGTTTGGGAGTGTTGAATAAATGACTTGGAGTCAGTGGTGGACATAAGCTGACAGTTATTTGTTCTGCTCCAGATAGTTCTCTGCCCAAGATAGCTCTCTCTTGCAGATCAAAGACCAGTCTTTATTTTGCATAAGCTACTTCCTTAGGAGTTGAATATCAATTCAATCATTTACCCCAGGTTCCCTTTTGCTTATCTGATGAATCAGCATTTTATGACCTTAGCCCCTTGACTCTAAAGACAGAGCCACATGGCCAGACGCTGAAAGTTCTGCTGCTTGCTGGAGCTTGAATGTGCTCCCCTGCCCTTGTTCTATTACATTATCACCTGCTTTCAGTTTTCCAACTCCTTCACTTTCTAAGCTTGGCTGTCCTGGAACTTGCTCTGGAGACAGACCTTGAACTCAGAAATCTGCATGTCTCTGTCTCCTAAATGCTGGGTTTAAAGGTGAGTACTGATGTTGGAGATTTATCTCAGTGGTTGAGGGCTTGCCTGACAAGCACAAGGCCCTGGGTTCTGTCCTCAGTTCTGAAGAAAAAAAAATGTGTATCACCATGTCTGGACATAAGCTTTTCTTCACCTAGAATTTGCTCTGTCCCAGGCAGGCCTTCAACTTAGAAATCTGCTTGCCTTTGTCTCCTGGGATTAAAGTTGTGTCCTACCATGCCTGTGCCTAACCTTTTCATGACTACTATTCCTCAAGATTCAAATTAAAAAGTCTGTGTCTTTCAGCCCCAAGATCTGTATCACAAGTATGTCTTCCATTTCTGAATTAGAGTTCATTCTAGATTAAAAGTCCAAAAATATTCCTTGTTTAACTGCAAAGACAAATAAGCTTAGCTGGGTGAGATCTTGCCCTGAGATCACCACTCCCTAAATCTCTTTATCTCCTTTCTTAATGCTTTTCTGACAAAACTCCCTCTGTTCTTTCAGGTCCATGAAGCCCCTTACACAATTCATACTGCATCCTTATTTTTTGCATAGTAGAGAAATCCTAGAAAGAACAGTTTTTACATTGATTTAATATGTTCTTGAACTCAAGTTTTCAGAGGTCTTTCCCACAGCCTTAAGGGCTGTCCTGAAGGTCACAGAGTTAACCATTACCATTTTGCTAAAGAACACCATACACATTCTCGATTCCTGGAATCATGCTGTTTCTGATTATCATGGAGTCATTAACCTTTGCAGGGAGAACATTCCCCGAGGGAGGAATATAAAGTATACATACTTTATTATACAATATATACATTATATATTAGACATTACATGCAAATATATACATCATTATACAAACGAGCCTTATACCTACAGTGACTGTTAGCACTCAACAAGACCCACACCCTGCCAGTTCTGCTGTATGGGTAGGAACTTTGTCAGACTGTCTCTTCTGAAGCTATGCCAAAACTGACACACACATCTCAGGAATTTCAAATTCAGGTCATCAAGCTTGGTGGCAAGTACTTTTGCCTATTGAGCCATCTTACTAGCCTGTCTATTTTTTTTTTTTTAAGATAGGATCTCTCACTAAACTTGCCATTAAGGTTCAGGGATTCCCATCCCCAAGACTGGAATTACAAACCTGTTCTACCTTGTCCAGTTTTTACCTGCCTGCTAGGGATCTGAACTCAGGTCCTCATGCTTACACAAGTAGGAACTTTTCTAATGGAGTCATCTCCTTGGCTCCCAAATGTGATTCAGTGTTTCCTGGTAAACTCGCATTCTCTTTAAAAAATTACAATATTGCTATTCTTCTTTCCTCTACCTGATATCTGGCATTACACTACTTTATAATTTCTGACTCCATACAAATATCCTGGAGGCATTTGACATTTCAGGTGATCAAATCTGAATGTTAAGTCACCTCTGCGCTTGGTTTTGTTAATCCATATCTAATAACCCAGCTGTATAAACTATAAACATGTTAACCTTCATCTTTACACTATACTCTTTTCATTGATGATCAAGTTCTGTCCCCCACTGCTCTCCACCTATCTACTTGTCTGTCTGTCTGTCTGTCTGTCTGTCTACCCATCTAGCTATCTAAGCTACCACTGGACTCTCATTTTTCATTTTATAAGCTTGTAAGAGTTCTAAATAATACTTGAATCCTTATGTTACAACAGTAATAACAACAATAGCAAGAGCAATAATAATGATGATGGTGAAGAAGATGAATAATAATAATATAGAGAAGAAAAAATTTTTCTCTGCGTCAATGAGTTCAAGGCTCTTTCCCACTTTCTCTTTATTAGGCTCAGTGTATCTGGTTTTATGTTGAGGTCCTTGATTGATTTGGACTTGAACTTTGTGCAAGGTGATAAATATGGATCAATTTGTGTTCTTTTACATGCAGATCACCAGTTAGACTCGCACCATTTATTGGAGATACTTTCTTTTTTCCACTGTATGTTTTTGGCTTATTTGTCAAAGATCAAGTGTTCATAGGTGTGTGCATTTATTTCTGGGTCTTTGACTCTATTCCACTGATCTACCTGTTTGTCTCTGTACCAATACCATGTAGTTTTTTATCACTATTGCTCTGTAGTAAAACTTTAGGTTAGGGATGGTGATTCTCTCAGCACTTCTTTTATTGTTGAGAATTGTTTTTGCTATCCTGTGTTTTTTGTTTTTCCATATGACGTTGAGAATCGCTCTCCATTCAGCAGAGAGGGTCACTGGACTGTTACCTACCTCTAAACCATCTGTGTGCAATTCCCCCTAAGTGCATGTGGCCTCAGGGTCTATTTAAGTATACAGTCTAGTGAATACTAGGGGAGGAGGTTCATCTTTGCAGATGTGGGGAAGCCATTATTTATGTTGGGGAAGCTCTTCCAGTGTGGGTGCTTTGGAGTCTTGCCAGTAACTTTTCACCCATGCTCTGTAAATAAGCCTAATAATAAATGTATTGGTTCTCTAGGGTAAATGCTGATAAAAGTGTAGCATGTTTGTTGTTGGGACCTTAGGACAGAAGAGAATGTACTAGTTATTCTGTTGCTGTGATGAAATACCATGACTAAAGCATCTTAAGGAAAAGTCAATGTCAAGTGTATGGTTCCAGAGAGCTACATGTCTATGATGTCGGGGAATGCATGGTAGCAGGGTCAGAAAGCTGAGTGATCACACCTCAGTGGCATACCAAGGAAGCACAGAGTGAACTAGAAGTGGGCTGAGGCTATAAAACCCCAAAGCTTGCCCAGAACCAGATTTCCTCCAGAGAGACTCCAAATCCTAAAGCACTGTAACCTCTCAAAAAGCACCACCCAGTGAGAGTGAATGTTCATGTACAGGAGCCTAAGGAGGACAGTCCTCATTCAAAATACCACAAAGTAGATTCTGCTGTCTGTTCCAAAAAAAAAAAAAATTTAGCCATGGGCAGATTTTCTCTGACTTCTTTCTTAATTAGCTCGAGACAATTACTGTATAAATTATTAACCCAGCCCCCCTGATCTCCCTAACCTTCTGATTTGCTATGTGACCTCTCCTTTCACATTTGATCTCAATGTCATGATGCTATCCATGATGAGAGAGGGAAGGTGGGTGGAGCCTCCCAGAGCCAGTTCCATGCTACTTAAAGTTTCAGATTTAAATAAGCCTTCTTTATAAGTACACAGCCTTAGGTATTTTTTTATTAATAAATTTTTATTGGATATTTTATTTACATTTCTGATGCCATCCCCTTTCCCCATTTCTCCTCCCTAAAAAACCCCTATCCCATACCCCCTTCTCCTTTTTGCTTTTATACAATTTTTTTTTAATGTTAACCAATGGCTTTATAAATTTGGTAATGCTCAATATCAATCAGAAGTGTAACCTAATACCCAACCTAGATATATCAACTATCTTTGACTGGCGGAGACATGTGAACATCTGCCTCCATGTCTGGCCCCCCCCTCTCTTTCTCTCTCATCACCTAGCTCCTCCTCTCCTTCTCCTCCTCCTCTACTTACTCCTCCCACCTTAGCTCCTCCTACATATCACCTTTCCTGTTAAAATAAAACTTTTCTCTCAAAATACAGTTAGAGCATAACTATACCAATTTATGTCAGTAAGGTGCAAGATAGACCTAATACCCAGTCCATCATTTTGTTGACTAACCAGAACCTCTGTCATCTCTCCTAAATAAAAGACTTAGTTCTGAGCCTGGGTTTTTTTTTTTTTTTTTTTTTCTTGGCTTTAGAATGAATGTCAGCTGAAAACCATCCTCGCAAATCTTTTCTCTCAAAGTAAATAGCAAGGATTGGCTATGAGACCATAAGTTTTCAACCCCATCAGAAATCCAGAATGACTGAGTTAACTGAAATTATGGGAAGCACAACGCATAGCTTCTAAAACATAGCCAATTTATAGAGACCACTGAACACCTGGACAGTCCCTATACTACAGAACATTGGACCATCCAATCTTCAGCCTTCTGGCCGAGGATCATCTGACTGACCTAGTGATGCAGAATTATTAAGGGCTGATTACTCTGTCTTGGCAGATATAAACAGTCGACTATTCTGCAAGTGTGTCCTTTTTCTGGACACTGATTTGTCTGTAGATGGGAAGAGGCAATTCTTACCTAGTGGCTGACTCACCACAATTGGAATAACTCCAAATATGCTCAATTTCTTCTTAGAATCCAAGACAAGAAGCTGTCAGGAGCAGACAGGTCTCTAATCAAAATGAACATTAATACAGAAATGTTTGTAACATCAATTCTGTGGATTTCTGATGTTTTGAAAACCAACTATTTATGTAAGGCAATCTGGACTGTTGTCTGTTAACTCCTCTCAGCTATTTCTAAAGAAAGTATAGAAAACACCCTAACAATAAACTCAAAGCCATGAATCTGCTATAGGCCTTTAACTTACAGGCTAATCATCTCAAATAAGTTAAAAGAGTTAAGGAAGAACTGGGTCTAAGCCTTGTATTCCTAAATGTGTTATACAGGCCCAATGCCTATGATAGTAACAATATTCATCTCACTTTTATATTAATAAGAAGCTTGTACCAATGAAGACCTTAAATTTGAAATCAAAGTAAATTTTGTACCCTTTAAGAAATTATAACTTCATCTTAATAACAATTATACATATTTCTACCAGTAGGTTATAGCTATGCAATAAATCCTAGCTAATCCTCCCTGTTACACCAAAACCACTACTTTTCCCTCAAAAGACAGCCCAATGTTAACCACCTCAGTCCCCAAGCCCGGGGAATAGGGGCGCTGACTCTTCATTAACTTCTTCAAGCTTATTATGGGTGTTGAGATATTAGAAGAGGGGTTGGGGGAAGAGTAAATTGATAAGCCTCTGACACTGTATCTTCACTGCATCCAGCTGGAATTCCAGGACATCAGAGGTTCAAGCAGGTCTGCTCAGCTTGCCTGATGAGTAGATATACCAAGGCTATGTATTCTGAAATATACAATTCTTAAAACAAATTTTAGTATCAAGATAATTGTTTGTTTGAATTCTGGAATCTAGTTTTCTGGCAGCCTGCCTCTGTCATGTCTAATCCATATAATTCTGGGAGTTTCTATGAGGGAGTGCTCCCACCATCCTCCCATTTTTGCCTTCCTGCTCTCAAATTTCCCAACATCAGGGAATCCAAACTTTCGGACACCTAACCCCTTTCCCCATTCCCCCCCTCCAATTAGTATGAGGGTGTGCTCCCACCATCCTCTCATTCCCGCCTCCCTGCTCTTGCAATTCCCCAACACTAGGAAATCCAAACTTTCAGGTACCAAGGCTGTCCACTTCCACTGATGCCTGGCAAGGCCACCCTCAACTACCTATACGAGTCCCCCCCTTTGTGTTCTCGGGCTGGAGATTTTAGAATGGCTACTCCAGCTTGTTTCTTAGGACCATTTGCTTGAAAAATTGTTTTCCAGCCTTGTACTCTAAGGTAGAGTCTGTCTTTGCACTGAGGTGGATTTCCTGTATGCAGCAAAATGCTGGGTCCTGTTTATGTATCCAGTCCATTAGCCTATGTCTTTTAATTGAAGAACTGAGTCCATTGATGTTAAGAGATATTAAGGAACAGTGATTGTTGTCTCCTGTTATTTTTGTTATTAGTGGTGAAGTTATCTTTGTGTGGCTATCTTCTTCTGTATTTGTTGGAAGAGAGTTACTTTCTTGCTCTTTCTAGGGTATAATTTCCCTCCTTGTATTGGAGCTTTCCTGCTATTATCCTTTGTAATGCTGGGTTTGTGAAAAGATATTGTGTAAATTTGGTTTTGTCATGGAATATCTTGATTTCTCCATCTATGGTAATTGAGACTTTTGCTGGGTATAGTAGCCTGGGCTGGCATTTGTGTTCTCTTAGGGTCTGTATGACATCTGTCCAGCATCTTCTAGCTTTTATAGTATCTGGTGAGAAGTCTGGTGTAATTCTGATAGGTCTGCCTTTATATGTTACTTGGCCTTTCTCCCTTACTTCATTTAATATTCTTTCTTTGTTTTGTGCACTTGGTGTTTTGATTATTATGTGACAAGAGGTATTTCTTTTCTGGTCTAGTCTATTTGGCGTTCTATAGGCTTCTTGTATGTTTGTGAGCATCTCTTTCTTTAGATTGGGGAAGTTTTCTTCTATAATTTTGTTGAAGATATTTATTGGCCCTTTAAGTTGGGAATCTTCACTCTCATCTATACCTATTATCCTTAGGTTTGGTCTCTTCATTGTGTCCTGGGTTTCCTGGATATTTTGTGTTAAGAACTTTTTGCATTTTGCATTTTCTTTGACAGTTATGTTGATATTTTCTATGGTATCTTCTGCACCTGAGATTCTCTCTTCTATCTCTTGTATTCTGTTGGTGATGCTTGTGTCTATTTCTTTCCTAGGTTTTCTATCTCCAGCATAGTCTCCCTTTGTGATTTCTTGATTGTTTCTACTTCCATTTTTTATGTCCTGGATGGTTTTGTTCAATTCCTTCACCTGTTTGGTTGTGTTCTCTTGTAATTCTTTAAGGGATTTTTGTGTTTCCTCTTTAAGGGCTTCTACCTGTTTACCTGTGTTCTCCTCAAATTCTTTGAGAGTATTATTTATGTCCTTCTTAAAGTCCTCTATCATCATCATCAGAAATGATTTTAAATCTGAATCTTGTTTTCCTGGTGACATGAGGAATTCAGGACTTTCTAGTGTGGGAGAACTAGGTTCTAATGATGCCAAGTACCCTGGGTTATTGATGCTTATGTTCTTGTGCTTGCCTTTTGCCATCTGTATCTCCTTAGTGCTACCTGCCCTGTCCCTAACTGGAGCCTGTCTTTCCTATTATCTTGGTTGTATCAGAACTTTGTGGGGTGGGTGTAACTACTGGGTTAAGTGCTGGGGCCCAAAATCTGCTCAGTGCTCAAGTACAGACAGGATGCTGCCCAGGTTATAGCTCTGGGAGCCCCATTTCCTCTGGGTTCTGTGTGATTGGAGGCAGAGCTGCCATCTTGGATCTGCTCAGTGCTTTGGCCCAGACAGTAAGGAACCAGTGCTCTGGGCCAGGAGTGACTTCCTGGGTCCTTGTGGGTCCCAGTTACTCCCTGTTTGGGGTGAATGTTGCTGTCTGCTTACCTAATATACTGCCTGGGTTAGTGTTCCTGGGAGCTCTGCTTCCTCTGGGTTCTATGTGATTGGGGGCAGAGCTGCCATCTTGGATCTGCTCAGTTCCTCGGCCCAGACCAGAAGGAACCAGTGCTCTGGCCAGGGAGAGACTTCCTGGGTCCTTATGGGTCCCAGTTACTCCCTGTTTGGGGCAGACCTTGCTGTCTGCTTACCTAAGATACTGCCCGAGTCAGAGCACCTGGGATCCGTGCTTCCTCTGTGTTCTTAGAGATTGGGGGCAGAACTGCCACCCAAGATCTGCTCAGTGCTCTGGCCCAGGTCAGAAGGCAGGTATTTTATTATAGTAATAGAAAATACACTGAAGCAGATAGTTTCTTGATACTTGGCATTAAGGACATAACAAACTAACCTTGGTCTCAAATTTTTTTTTTTTAAAGACAAAATTAAAGGACAAAAAAAATCAACAGAATAATAATTCTTATTATTTAATATTATTAAACAATAATATTTGATTTTTATGTAGCATAGCAATCCAGCACAAAATAAAGTATATTAAAACAAATGTGTTAAAATTAAACTCTTCTCCAGGTTGTATTACTTAGAAAGTTAAGCTGTTATGTGTAATAAATACTAGGCATCACCAATTATGCCTCATACAGAGAGCTCTGGTCATAGCCTACAGCATGAGCACATATGCTTATGCAAAACACCTTTTTGCTGTTAGTGTATGAACATGTGCATATGGGTGTGCATGTTCGTGTGTGTGTGTGTGTGTGTGTGTGTGTGTGTGTGTGTGTAGACTGGAGATCAATGGTGGAGTCTTTCTCTAGCATTCTTCACTTACTTTTAGGAAGGTCTCTCAGTAGACCTGGAATGCAATGACCTGGCTAGATTGGGTGGCCAGTGCCATTCTTTTACTCCCTGGTACTGGAATTGAAGATGTGGCAGCTACACCTGGCTTGTTATGTGGGTGCTGAGGGCATGAAGTTATACTCAGAGCCAGCACCATTACTGAAAGCCATCTCTCCAGCCCTACCTTTGATCCTTTTGATCCCTTTGATTCCCTTTGAGCCCTTTGAGCCCTTTGAGGCCTTCCTTTGAGCAGAAGAAAACTAGACCGCCAGATTCACCTTATCCCTCCCCAGATCTCAGGGACATCTACATGCTCAGGTCTTGTCCTAAACCCTGAGCCTTGTTTCTTGCTAATAACCTCAGTGATATAATATAGTTACATCTTATGATATTTGTTCTTGTTTCCAAAAAGGAGAATTTAAATATTGAACTTTTAGTTAAAAACTTAAATCATTGCACTTACAAACACTTCTGTTCCTAGCCATAGGAAAAAAAGTTATGGTTTGAATTGAAAAACATCTCCCAAGGGGGTTCCTGCATCAGCTGACTCAGGTTCTTTGGGGACTGAATGATTGTCTGTTTGGAAAAGGTTTGGGGAACCTGTAACAGTGAATAGTGAATTGTTAATCCGATCTGAGCTCCCAGTGGGTGACTGCACTTTCCACCTGCTAGAGTTCTCTGGATTTGAGAATGTAAACACACACACACACACACACACACACACACACACACACACACACCCTTTATATTTTGATATGCTTTGACTAGCTCAATGACTGATCACTTTCTAAATCTACATTTTATCTTTGCTGCCCCTTTTCCTTCTCAGCATCCCTCTCATGGGGCCTCTTTCCCTTAGCACCTACATTGCTGGATGATTTCTCTCCTGCAGCTCTTAAATCTGATCTTTCTGTTTCTAGAGTCATGGTGATTCTGTTCCTTCTCTCCTCTGCATTTCTTGCTCAGGAATCCTAGAAGACCAGCCTCATTCATCCTGTTCAGCCTTTGGCCATTGGCTGTTTACTGATTAATCAAAAACCAATTGGGGATAGGGACCCTCAGTGTCCAGACTTGCAGATTCCTGTGTGATTTTGTGGAGCTGGATTAAGACAAAGCATTAGAGTCAATCCCCAACAAGAACCTGCACCTTCCTCTTTCTCTGTCTTTCCATTTCCCTTTCAGAGAGCTGAAGAGCACCCTGGGACTGAGGTACCTCAGTGCACAGCATTCCCAGTCCATAGCACCTCAGTTCTGTTGTCTCTACTTCCTGCTTGAACTTCATTTATAACTCTCTTCATCCCCAGAATTTTCTCTGGAGATATTTACTCAGACTAAAGCCATAACTGCAAACTCCCTCCAAAATAATTTAATAACTTAAAAAAAAGTTCTGATGTTTCTTTGAACCAGGCCCACCTTCAGCATGCCCACACCAACCACAGGTAGAAGTAGGTTGCCATAGGGGCTCCCATGTCCTCCTCACCATGGTTACCACTGTGAAGCACTTTGATGACATTTTTACAATTCAGTCTCAGGGATGTTTCATGGAGCCTTATGATAGTTTCCCTAATTGTCTCCATTTTTCAAGCATTTACTTCACTAGTTTCTGCATGTTCCATAAACTGTCCCAAAAAATTGGGGCCTCAAGTAGCTAAAAGAAAAAAAATCCATTTCTTGGGATTTTTAGGGGCTGCCAGAGAGATGCAATATGAGTGCTGCCTCTTGACCGAGCTAGCTCAGAAAGCTAAGGTTGAGCATATGCTCTACTTGGTTCCTCCCAGGTGGCTTACATCAAGGTTGGCCTCCCTGGTTAGCAAAAGTCAAGGTGCAGATTCAG